>NC_079337.1:67733761-67990751 GCF_029582105.1 Oenanthe melanoleuca | reverse complement strand
CCCCCTTCCCTCATTTCTCATCCCTAATTTCCTCCTTTTTCCCCCTTTTCCCCCATTTCCCACTCCTCCTTTCCCCCTTTTTTCCCTTTTTTCTCTTTTTTCCATTTTCCCCTCATTCCAGCCCCCCAGGATCTCTCCCAGCTCCTGGATCAGCACCGGGATCTCCAGGAGCAGCTGCAGCACCTGCACACCCAGGTACCCCCGGACCCCAAAACCTCCCGAACCCCCTTTTCCCATCCCCTCCTCATCCTCAGGGCGGATTTTTGGGGTGAAGCCCCTCCCCAAACCCCAGGGCTTAGGGCGGGATTTTTCCCGGATTTTTCCTGGATTTTTCACTGATTTTTCCCGGATTTCTCCTCTATTTCTCCTGAATTTTTCACAGATTACTTCCCAGTTTCTTGCAGATTTTTCCTGAAATTTTAACAGATTCTTCACAGATTTCTCCCAAATTTTCCATGGATTTTTCCTAGATTTTTCCCAGATTTTTCATGGATTTCTCCCAGATTTCTCGCGAATTTTTCACGGATTTTAAACGGACTTTTCACGGATTTCTCCCAGTTTTTTCATGGATTTCTCCCGAAATTTTCCCAGATTTTTCCTGCATTTCTCATGGATTTTTCACTGATTTCTCACTGATTTCTCCCAAATTTTTAATAGATTTTTCAATGATTTCTCACGGATTTCTCCCAAATTTCTCCTGCATTCTTCCCAAATTTTTCACACATTTCTCCTGGATTTCTCTCAGATTTTTCCTGAATTTTCCATGGATTTTTCACTGATTTTTCCCGGATTTTCCCCAGATTTCTCCCCGAATTTCTCTCAGATTTTTCATGTACTTCTCCCGAATTTCTCCCGAATTTCTCCCGAATTTCTCCTGGATGTCTCACCAATGTCTCCCCAGTTTCTCCCCGATTTTTCCCCAATTTCTCCTGGATTTTCCCCGGATTTTTCATGCATTTCTCCCGGATTTCTCCCGGCGCAGCTGGAGCTGGAGCGGGAGGAGCAGCAGCGCCTGCGGGCGGCCCTGGGCGCCAGCCAGAGAGCGCTGAGGTCCTTCAAGAGAGGTCAGCGGGGTCCCCGTGTCCCCTCCCGGTGCCACCAGTGCCACCCCAAACCCGCGGGTGGCAGCTGCGCGCGGGTGACGGGGACGTGGGGACACGTCTGTGGTGGTGGCACCACCCTCATGCCCCCCTTTTTCCATCCTTCCCCCATTTCTCCCCATTTTCCCCCTTTCCCAACTTTTCCTCCCCCCATTTTCCACCCCTTTTTTCTCCCCTTTTCCCCTCTTTTCCCACCCCTTTTCCACCTTTTCCTCCCCCATTTTCCACTTCTTTTTTTCCTGCCTCTTTTCCCTTTGTTTTCCCAAACCTTTCCCACATTTTCTTCCCCCTTTTCCCACCCCTCATTTCTCCTCTTTCCCACCTTTTCCTTCCTATTTCCCATTTTTTTCCTGCCCCTTTTCCACTCTTTTCTCTTTGTTTTCCCAATCCTTTTCCACCTTTTTCTCCCTATTTCCCACCCTTTTCTTCCTCCTTTTTATCTCCTTTTTCCCCCCTTTTCCCAAACCTTTCCCACCTTTTCCTCCCGGTGCCGCCCCGCAGTGTCCCAGATTGTCACCCAGGATTACTGCCAGGCCCTGGAGCAGCTGGAGCTGGAGCAGGACCTGCGCTGCCACGCCGAGGCCTTCGCCCACCAGGTGCCACCGAGGGCTTGGGGACATCCCTGGGGGTGGCACCGAGGTGACACCGGGGTGTCCTGAGGGAATGGGGCGATCCCAGACTGGGCGGAATTCCCGTGGGATGGAGCTGGGTGGGATTCACCGCCAGCCCCTTCAGAAGTGACAACAAGGTGACAACGAGGGGTTGGGGACATCCCTGGGGGTGGCACGGAGGTGGCACTGAGGTGTCGCCGCACTCACGGCTGCATCCCGAGGGAATGGGATAATGGGATGGGATAATGGGATGGGATAATCCCAGGATTCTCCCACTGCGGTTTCCCGGGATGGATTCACCGCCAGCCCCTCTGGAAGGTGACACCGAGGTGACATCTCGGTGACATCTCGGTGACATCTCGGTCGCAGATGCTGGTGCAGCAGAAGGAGGCGAAGCGCCAGAGCTCCATCCTGCTCAGGAGCGCCGGGCCCGATTCCCAAATCCTGGAAGCGCTCCAGGAACTGGGAAAACTCAGCCGGGAGCTGGAGGAGACGCGGCGGGAGCGGCGGCAGCGGGTGAGGGACGGTCCCGAGCTTGGGGACATCGCGGCGAGGGGACAGCGGGACAGCGCCTCAATTCCCTTTTCCCACTCGTTTCTCCCCATTTCCCACCCCTCATTCCCCCCCTTTTCCTCCATTCTCCCCTTTTTCCCCTTTTCCCTTTTTCCCCTCCATTCCCGTCCCATTCCCCTTTTTCCACGGAGCGCTGCTTCTTTTTTTTCCCCATGGATTTCCCGACCCCTCATCCCACACGGAGCGGGAGATTTTCCCCAAAATCCGCTGGAATTTGGGGGATTTTGGGGGGTGTTCTGAAGCACCCCCATCCTCGGGGTTTTCCCGGATCCTGGAATTCCCAAATCTCCGCAGGAGAAGGAGCTGGAGGAGCAGCTGGAGGAGCAGCGGGAGCAGCTGGATCGAGCCCGGGCGGAGCTGGAGGAGGAGCGGGAGGAGAAGCGGGAGCTGAGGGAGAGGCTGGAAGGGCTGGAAAAGGAAGGTGGGAAATTCCAGAGGGATCCCAGAATATTCCAGGGGGATTTCCAGTAGGATTACAGAGAATTCCAGAGGGATTCCTAGAGGATTCTAGGGGGATTCCAGAGGGATTCAGGGAGATTCCAGATGGATTCCAGAGGGTTCCACAGGATTCCATGGAATTCCAGGGGGATTCCAGAAGATTCCAGAGGATTACAAGGGATTCCAGAAGATTACAGGGATTCCAGGGGAATTCCAGAAGATTCCAGGGAATTCCAGAGGGATTCCAGGAAGATTCCAGACAGATTCCAGATGATTCCATAGAATTCCAGAGGATTCCATAGAATTCCAGAGATTTCAGGGAGAATTCCAGAGAAATTCCAGAGGAATTTTAGAGGGATTGCAGAGAAATCCAGAGGGATTGCAGAGAGATTCCAGAAGATTCCAGGAGGGTTCCAGAGGGATTGCAGAGGGATTCCAAAATATTCCAGAGAGATTCCAGGGGGATTCCAGGCAGATTCCAGAGAATTCTAGGGATATTCCAGAAGGATTCCAAGGGCATTCCAGAAGATTCCAGAGGAATTCAGGGGGGTTCCAGAAGGATTCCAGAAGGTTCCAGGGAGATTCCAAGGCGATTCCGAAGGATTCCAGAGTAATTCCAGAAAATTCCAGAGGAATTCCAGGGAGATTCCAGACAGATTCCAGGGGGATTCCAGAGGTATTCCAGAGGATTCCAGAGCGATTGCAGAGAAATTCCAAAATATTCCAGAGAGATTCCAGAAAGATTCCAGGGAAATTCCAGAGAATTCCAGAGGGATCCCCACTCCCATTCCCGCCTCGTTCCAGTGGGATCCCTCCGGGAGCAGCTGACGTCACCTCAGAGCCACCCCGAGGTGCCACCGCCGCCACCGCTGCCACCGCCCGCTGCCACCGCTGTCCCCGCCGAGTAGGTGACACCTCCCGCGGCTTTTCCAGCCTCTCCCTGGCCCGGGAATATTCCTGGAAAATCGCTGGCCCCACCCGGATTGTCCCCAAGGGGCTGGCGCTGTCCCCCGCAGGAGAGGGGACAGGAGGTGACAAAGGGGAGGTGTCACCTGCTGTCCCCTGCGCAGCCCCCTGGCCACCCTCAGGAAGAGGAAGGCGCCGAAAAACCGGGAGAGAAGTGAGTCCTGAGGGGTTGGGGACATCGGAAATGTCCCCAAAGTGTCACCGGGACATCGGGAATGTCCCCAGAGTGCCACTGAGCGCTCCAGGGGTCCCCCAGCTGCATTTGGGATGATCTGGGGACAGGGTGGCACCGCCTGACCCCGAGCGGTGTCCCCAACACGGGGAGGTGACAGCTGCACCCCGAGCGGTGTCCCCAGCTGTCACAGGGAGGTGACAGGGCGGTGCCACCCCCGCAGGTGACCCCGGCACCGAGGACATCCGAGCCAGGGCCGTGCAGGAGATGCTGGAGCGGATCCGCACCGGGATCGTCCTGAGGCCGGCGCGGGAGCGGCCACACCTGCGCCAGGTGACAATGGCGACAATGGGGACAGTGGGGACACGGTGACAGTGGCCTGGGGCAGGTCTGGCATTCCCGGGACCCTTCAGCCATTCCCGAATTCCCGCAGGATTCCGTGGCCAGCAAGAGGCGGAGCGCGGCGCTGGAGCTGCAGGGGATCCTGGTGGGCAGCGCTGTCCCCTCACTGTCCCCGCGGTGTCCCCGCGGTGTCGCCACGGTGTCCCCTCGGTGTCCCTGCAGAGTCCCCTTGCTGTCCCACGCTGTCCCACGTGTCCCTGTCTCCTCCCTGTCCCTCCCTGTCCCCTCTCTATCCCCTCCCTGTCCCAAGTGTCCCCTCGCTGTTCTGTCTGTTCCTTCGCTGTCCCCACGGTGTCCCCCTCTGTCCCCTCCTTGTCCCTGCTCTGTCCCTCTCTGTCCCCATAATGTCCCCTCGCTATCCCCGTGTTGTCCCCTCCCTGTCCCTTTAGTGTTCTCTTAATGCCCCTGCAATGTCCCCTTGGTGTCCCCGCGCTGTCACTCGCTGTCCCTGCTCTTTCCCCTCCCCGTCCCCATGGTGTCCCCTCCCTGTCCCCTCCCTGTCCCCTCGCTATCCCCTCCCTGTCCCCCCTCTGTCTCCACGGTGTCCCCTCTCTGTCCCCCCTCTGTCCCCCCTCTGTCCCCTCGCTGTCCCCTCGCTGTCCCCCCTCTGTCCCCTCGCTGTCCCCCCTCTGTCCCCACGATGTCCCCCCTCTGTCCCCACGGTGTCCCCCCTCTGTCCCCCCTCTGTCCCCTCTCTGTCCCCACGGTGTCCCCTTGCTGTCGCCCCTCTGTCCCCTCGCCATCCCCTCGCTATCCCCTCCCTGTCCCCTCGCTGTCCCCCCTCTGTCCCCCCTCTGTCCCCACGGTGTCCCGTCCCTGTCCCCCCTCTGTCCCCCCTCTGTCCCCTCGCTGTCCCCACGGTGTCCCGTCCCCGGCAGGGCGCCCCGCGCAGGCCGAGCCGCCGGCGCAGCGGGAGGAGCCGGGACCCGCAGCGGGCAGAGCTGGGAGCGATCCTGGAGCGGCGGCGGCGGGCGCTGGACGCTTCCCTGGGAGAGAATTCCACGGGGAACAATTCCACGGGGAACAATTCCATCGGGAATTCCACCGACGGAGCTGGGAAGAGGCTGGACACGGGTACGGAGCGGGGAATGTCCCCAAGGAGGTGACACCGGCACCTGTCCCCTCCTGTCCCCGCTCCCATCGCTGCCATCGCTCTTCCCAGGAAACCGGGACACGGACACGGACACGGACAGGGACAAGGACACGGACAGGGACACGGACAGGGACAAGGACAGTGTCCCCTTCCGGCCCCGGGGCCTTGGTGGCCTCCCCAGGACGCGTCCCCTCCCCCGCCGGGACAGGGACAGCGCCTAGGAGCCACTTCTGGGGTTTTCCTGCTTCATTTCCCGAGGTTTTCCTGTGTAATTCCCCGGAATTTCCTGTTTCATTTCCCGGGGTTTTCCTGTTTAATTCCCCGGAATTTCCTGTTTCATTTCCCGGGGTTTTCCTGTTTAATTCCCCGGAATTTCCTGCTTCATTTCCCGGGGTTTTCCTCCTTCATTTCCCGGGGTTTTCCTCCTTCATTTCCCGGGGTTTTCCTGCCTCGATTCCTGGGATTTGTCGCCCTCCTTTCCAACATTTCCCATTCTCTTTTCCCAAGATTTTCCACCCTCCTTTCCAAGATTTCCCTCCTTCATTTCCTGGGATTTTCCTTCATTTCCCGGGGTTTTCCTGCCTCCATACCCGGGATTTGTCACCCTCCTTTCCAGGATTTCCCGCCCTCTTTTCCCAAGATTTTCCACACTCTGTTCCCAGGATTTTCCTGCCCCTTTCCAGGATTTTCCATCCTCCTTTCCCAAGATTTTCCACCTTTGCTCCCCCAGGATTTTCCACCTTCACTTCCCAGAGTTCCCCATCCTCCTCTCCTAGGATTTCTCGCCCTCATCTCCCACCCTTTCCCCCCACCAACATTTCCCTCCCTCTTTTCCCAGAATTTCCTGCCTTCCTTTCCCAAGATTTTCTACCCTTTCCCCCCAACATTTTCTGCCCTCAATTCTCAGAATTTCCCGCCCAATTTTCCCAGGACTTTCCATCCTCATTTCCCAGAATTTCCCATTCTCTTTTCCCAGGAATTTCCACCCTCCTCCCCCGGACTTCCCACCCTCTTTTCCCAAGATTTTTCGCCCTCCCTTCCAGGATTTTCCACCCTCTTTTCCAGGGATTTTCCTGCCTCCTTTCCCAATATTTTCCAAAATTTTTACAATCATTATCCCACCACCATTTCCCACAATTTTCCTGCTTCATTTCCTGGGATTTTCCACCCTCTTTTCCCAAGATTTCCCACCTTTTTTTCCCCAATATTTTCTGCCCTTTTTTCCAAGGATTTTCTGCCCTCAATTCCCAGAATTTTCCACCCTCCTTTTCCAGGATTTTCCACCCTCTTTTTCCAAGATTTCCTATCCTCCCTTCCAGGATTTCCTGCCCTCTTTTCCAGGGATTTTCCTGCCTCATTTCCTAAGATTTCCCATCCTCCTTCCCTGGAATTCCCACCTTTTTTCCCATCATTATTCCACCCTCTTTTCCCATATTTTCCCACCCTTTTCCCAGCATTTTCCATCCTCCTGGGAATCCCTGAAAAAATGGGATTTCATGGAATTCCAGACTGCCTTGGGAAGGCCCCAAATCCCCCCAAAATTCAGGAATTCCTTCCCAAAATCCCACAGAACCTCTGGCAGCTCCTCCTTTTCTACAACAACCAAATAAAATTCTTTATTTCCCTTGGATTTAGGAACACCTGGAATTATTCCTGGCATTCCAAAGCTCCTTTCCTGGGAATCCCAAATCCTCCAATCCCCAGAATTCCCTTGGATTTGTTTTTATCCTGGATTTTTCCTCCTCCTCCTCCAGCTGGAATTGAAATATTTAAGGCTGGGAGGGATTTTCCCAAATTTCCCTGAATTCCTGCTCCTTTTCCCTGTGGATTTTCCAGGAGGAAAACTGGGAAGGAGATTTTTCCAAATCCAGATTTTTATTTTTTTAATTCTCCCTGGGAAGAATTTCTCCAGGGAAATTCCAGAGGCTGGGAATGGAAATTCCCACTTTTCCTGCCCTTTCAATCATCTTCACCTGTGGATTTTCCCCAAAATTCTCGAATTTTGGAGGGAAAATTCCACCCAAATTCCACAATCCCAGCTCCAACCTGGCCTTGGACACTTCCAGGGATTGGGAAAAATCCCAATCCCAATAAAAACCTTCAAATTCCCAGGGGAAATCTGGGATTTTACACCTCATCCATAAATTTTTTTTGTGTTTCAGGGAATATTTTTTTCCCAAATTTAGGGGAGTTACATCCCAAATTTCCTTTTCCTGGTTAAATATTTATGGAATTCCACAATTTCCCAGGAATTTGGTTCAGCTCCAGGAAATCCTGAGTGGGATACAGGTTGGAAAAATGTGGAAAAACAGCTGGAAAAACCTCCAGGAATCCCCTTTGGAAAATCAGGATTAAAAGGAATCAGGAATTCCTGATTTTCCTCATTCCCATCCTGCTTCATCCCATCCCAGATCCAGGAATTCTCCAGCAAATCCAGAGGTCTCAGAGCAAAATTCCAACTTTTCCAAAGGAATTTTTTTCCTAAAAAAAAAAAAATCAAAGGGTTGGATTTGGTTTGGAATTATCCTGGCTGGAATTCTGTGGGATTTGAGGTCCTTTCCTGGAATCTTCCTTGGGAATTCCTCCAAAAAATCCCCTGGATTCCAAGGAATTCCCTGGGGTGGGAATTATTTAAATATTTATTCTTGGCCCAAGTGAAAATTCCAGAAAAAAACGGGAATTTTGTGATGGGAATGAATAAAATTTTCAGCTCCCTGGGAGGAATTTCTTCTTTTGGAAAAGGAGAAAGGAAAAATCTGGGAATTCTGAGCAATCCCCCTCTTCTGGAGGATCAGAAAAAAATCTGGGAATTCCCTGGAAAATGGAGAAAATCCCTTCCCACGAACTTCTTTGCTGGAGGCAAAAACGGGAATTTCCAGGATTCAAACTGCCCAAATCCTGATTTTTTTTTGGGATTATTCCAAGTCCTTTCTCTCTGGAAAAAAAAAAATGGGATGAAGGGACAGCTCCATCCTGGCTGTGTGGAATCCTCTGGATTTATCCCAATTTTTTTGTGTGTTTTTTAATTCATGGCTCTGTGAAACCCTCGGGAAAAACCGGAGGGAGCAGCTCCAAAAAAAAAAAAAAAAAAAAAAAAAAAAACAACCCAGGAATTGGGAAATTCCCAAAATTCCTGAAGAGGGCTCATCCAATCCCAACATTTTCCATGGAATCATTCCCAAGGGAAAGCTCCAAGTGTGGTTGGCACCTCCAGGAGTGTCCAAGTCTTGGAATTCCCAAGGAATTCCCGGCGGGAAAAAACGGAGAGAGGCGCCCTGGGCAGAGTCTGGGAAATCCCAGATCCAGATCCTTTGGATATTCCCAAATATTCCCAAACCTCAGTAAATTTTCTGCCTGCTGGGCAGGATGGCTTCCTTGATGAAGGAGAAAATCAGGAGAATTCCAGAGCGTTTCCCTCTTTTCCCCTTGGTGAAATAATTGGAAACGACGTCGTCTGTGGGAAAAATAAAAAACAGGGAATCAGAATTCCAGAGGGAATGGGAATGAGAATTCCACAGGGATGGGAATCAGAATTCCAGAGGGAATGGGAATCTGAACTTTTGAGGGAATGGGAATCAAAATTCCAGAGGAATGGAAATCAGAATTCCACAGGGAATGGGAATCAAAATTCCAGAGGGATGGGAATGAGAATTCCAGAGGGATGGGAATCAGAATTCCAGAGGGAATGGGAATCAGAATTCCTCAGGGAATAGGAACTGAATTTTTGAGGGAATGGGAATCAAAATTCCTGAGGGATGGGAATGATAATTCCTCAAGGAATGGAATCAGAATTCCAGAGGGACAGGACACAGGGAATGGATTCCCACTGGGAAAGGGGAGATTGGGGTGGGTGGGATTTTGGGAAGGAATTCCTGCCTGGGATGGAATTCCCAGAAAAGCTGTGGCTGCTCCTGGATCCCTGGGAATGGCCAAGGAAAGCTTTGAATGTGGGGTTGAATTTCTGGGAAAATCAGGGATCCCAAATTTCTGGGATTCTTTGAACCTTTGGGATCCCAAACTTCTGGGATTCTTTGAACCTTTAGGACCCCAATTCCCTGGAATTCTCAGGGCTCAGGGACCCCCAAAAATCCCAAATTTCTGGGACATTCAGAGCCCTTGGGAAACTCCAGAAATCCCAAATTTTTGGGATTCTTTGAACCTTTGGGATCCCAAATTTTTGGGATTCTCAAGGCTCAGGGACCCCCAGAAATCCCAAATTTCTGGGACATTCTGAGCCCTTGGGAAACTCCAGAAATCCCAAATTTCTGGGATTCTTTGAACCTTTGGGATCCCAAATTTCTGGAATTCTTTGAACCTTTGGGATCCCAAATTTCTGGGATTCTTTCAGCCTTTGGCATCCCAAATTTCTGGGATTCTTTGAACCTTTAGGACCCCAATTCCCTGGAATTCTCAGGGCTCAGGGACCCCCAGAAATCCCAAATTTCAGCCACGTTCTGCCCCTTAATGACCCCCGAAAATCCCAAATTCCCAGGACGTTTTGCACAGGATGGGAACCAAACAAACTTTAAATCTTTTCCCACCCAACCCCATTCCCAACCCCATCCCAACCCCATTCCTGACCCCATTCCTGACCCCATTCCCACCTCCAGGCTGCACTGTGGAGGGCAGGACGTTCTCCCCGGCCGACAGCGACACGAAGAAAGCGAAGGGAATCAACCACAGGCAGAAGGTGAAATAGGCCAGGACCTGCAGAATTCCCAAAATTCCAGCCCAGAATTCCCAAAAATCCACAAAATAAAATTCCCACAATTCCAGCCCAAAAATTCCGGCTTGGAAATCTCAAAAATTCCAGCCCGGAAATCGCAAAACTTTCAAAATCTCCTCGAGGTGTTGCCAAAATCTTCCTTTAATTCCCAAATTTTAATTCAATTAATTAAGGAATTAATAAATAAGGGATTTTTAAGTTAATTAAGGAACTCACTAAATGAAATCCTCATAGAAAAATAAATTAAATCCTTTCCATGTTTCCCAAGAAATTAAAAAAAAGAGAAGAGCCAGTTCCCAAATTTCCAAATTTTTCCCCTTTAATTCCCAGATTTTAATTCAATTAACTAAGGAATTAAGAAATAAGGGAGTTTTAAATTAATTTAGGAATTCACTAAATGAAATCATCATGGAACAATTAATTAAATCCTCTCCATGTTTCCCAAGGAATTCAAGAAAAAAGGGAAGAGCCAGCTCCCAAATTTCCAAATTTTTCCCCTTTAATTCCCAGATTTTAATTAAATCAATTAAGAAATAAAGAATTTTAAATTTAATAAGGAATTCACTAAATGAAATCCTCATGGAGAAATTAATTAAATGCATTCCATGTTTCCCAAGAAATTCAAAGAAATAGGAAAAGCCAGTTCCCAAATTCCTCATTTTTCCCCTTTAATTCCCAGATTTTAATTCAATTAATTAAGGAATTAAGAAATAAGGGAGTTTTAAATTAATTAAGGAATTGATTAAATGAAATCATCATGGAAAAATTAATTAAATCCTCTCCATGTTTCCCAAGGAATTCAAGAAAAAAGGGAAGAGCCAGCTCCCAAATTTCCAAATTTTTCCCCTTTAATTCCCAGATTTTAATTAAATCAATTAAGAAGTAAAGAATTTTAAATTTAATAAGGAATTCACTAAATGAAATCCTCATGGAGAAATTAATTAAATGCATTCCATGTTTCCCAAGAAATTCAAGAAAAAGAGCCAGTTCCCAAATTTCCAAATTTTTCCCCTTTAATTCCCAGATTTTAATTCAATTAATTAAGGAATGAATAAATAAGGGATTTTTAAGTTAATTAAGGAACTCACTAAATGAAATCCTCATAGAAAAATAAATTAAATCCTTTCCATGTTTCCCAAGAAATTAAAAAAAAGAGAAGAGCCAGTTCCCAAATTTCCAAATTTTTCCCCTTTAATTCCCAGATTTTAATTCAATTAACTAAGGAATTAAGAAATAAGGGAGTTTTAAATTAATTTAGGAATTCACTAAATGAAATCATCATGGAACAATTAATTAAATCCTCTCCATGTTTCCCAAGGAATTCAAGAAAAAAGGGAAGAGCCAGCTCCCAAATTTCCAAATTTTTCCCCTTTAATTCCCAGATTTTAATTAAATCAATTAAGAAATAAAGAATTTTAAATTTAATAAGGAATTCACTAAATGAAATCCTCATGGAGAAATTAATTAAATGCATTCCATGTTTCCCAAGAAATTCAAAGAAATAGGAAAAGCCAGTTCCCAAATTCCTCATTTTTCCCCTTTAATTCCCAGATTTTAATTCAATTAATTAAGGAATTAAGAAATAAGGGAGTTTTAAATTAATTAAGGAATTGATTAAATGAAATCATCATGGAAAAATTAATTAAATCCTCTCCATGTTTCCCAAGGAATTCAAGAAAAAAGGGAAGAGCCAGCTCCCAAATTTCCAAATTTTTCCCCTTTAATTCCCAGATTTTAATTAAATCAATTAAGAAGTAAAGAATTTTAAATTTAATAAGGAATTCACTAAATGAAATCCTCATGGAGAAATTAATTAAATGCATTCCATATTTCCCAAGAAATTCAAGAAAAAGAGCCAGTTCCCAAATTTCCAAATTTTTCCCCTTTAATTCCCAGATTTTAATTCAATTAATTAAGGAATGAATAAATAAGGGATTTTTAAGTTAATTAAGGAACTCACTAAATGAAATCCTCATAGAAAAATAAATTAAATCCTTTCCATGTTTCCCAAGAAATTAAAAAAAGAGAAGAGCCAGTTCCCAAATTTCCAAATTTTTCCCCTTTAATTCCCAGATTTTAATTCAATTAATTAAGGAATTAAGAAATAAGGGAGTTTTAAATTAATTAAGGAATTGATTAAATGAAATCATCATGGAAAAATTAATTAAATCCTCTCCATGTTTCCCAAGGAATTCAAGAAAAAAGGGAAGAGCCAGCTCCCAAATTTCCAAATTTTTCCCCTTTAATTCCCAGATTTTAATTAAATCAATTAAGAAATAAAGAATTTTAAATTTAATTAAGGAATTAACTAAATTAAATCCTCATGGAAAAATTAATTAAATCCTCTCCATGTTTCCCAAGGAATTCAAGGAAAAAAGAAGAGCCCCCTCCACCCCATTCCCAATCCAGGATTAAATTCCATGGAAAAAAAACCCAAAAAACTTCATGAAAAAATTGGATTTTCCTCGATTTTGATGGAATTTTGGCTGCCCTGGGAATGGGGATTTTTGCCATGGAATTAGAAATTAGAATTAGAAAAACAAGGAATGGGAATTCCCAAAAAGGGGAAAAGATTTGGTAAAAAGCTGGAATTTAAATGATTTTATTTCCTATTTTTTTTTTTAGTATTTTAAGAATAAATTTGGATTGATATTCCACATTCCTGGAATTTTCTAGGAAAAGCCCAAGCCTGGAATTTCAGAAGCTCAGCAAATCCCACCAAAAAAAAAAAAAAAAAAAAATCCCAGGATTTCAATTCTGATAAAAACTCAAAGTTGCTGAACTAAAAATTTGGGATTTTCCTGGTAGGAAAAATTGGGAATTTTGGGATTTTTGTTTCCCAAAAGATCTCACCTCAGAGAAGAGGTAGAATTCCTCAGCAAAGTATTGGAATGCCAGGTAGTGATTGACCACGACCAGCACTGCCAGGAAAAAAAAATAAAAATAAAAATAGGGAAAAACAACAGGATCAGCACATTCCAGAGGGAAATTCCCAAATTTTGGAGCCCTCCCCACAACCTGGAATTCTGCCTGTCTGGGAATGTTTGGGAATTTTGAAGAGGGATCTCAAATTTCTGGGATTTTCTTCCCCAGGAAGGCAAAATTTGTGGGATTTTCTGAGTTTTTGGGATTTCAAATTTTTGGGATTTTTTGAAGGTTCAGAGATCCCAAATTTCTGGAATTTTCCACAGGCTCAGGGGTACCAAAATTTTTGGGATTCTCTGAGCCTTGAGGACCTCAGAATCCCAAAATTTTGGGGATTCTTTGAGCTTTGAAAAATCCCTGAAATCCCAAATTTCTGGGATATTCTGAGCCTTGGGAAGTTCCAAAATCCCAAATTTCTGAGGCACCCAGGAACCCCAAACTCCCTGGAATTCTCTGGATTTTGGGGAATTTCAGCTCCCTCCTAACCCAAACCAGTCTGGAATTCCATGAGGGTGTCCAAAATTCCCAGGAAATCCCAGAATATCCCAGCATTCCCAGGAAATCCCAGCATTCCCAAGAAATCCCAGCATTCCCAGGAAATCCCAGCATTCCCAGCTCCCAGCCACATTCCCAAAGTTCAAAGTCCTTCCTGGTGCTGGCAGAATTCCCAAATTTTTAACCCTACCTGGGAATAGGGAATGAGGTTCCTTCCCTTTCCCTGCAGCCTTTTCCCAATTCCTGGAATTTTCCAAGGGCTTGGGGCACCCAGGAATTCCAAATTTTTGGGATTCTCCAAAGGCTCAGAAATCTCAAATTTTTGGGATGTTCTCAGAGCTTGAAGAACCCCAGGAATTCCAGATTTTTGGGACAATCAGGGACCCCCCAATCCCTTGAATCCTGAGTTTTTGGGGCTCCCAGGAATCCCAAATTTCTGGGATTCTCCAAAGGCTCAGGAATCCCAAATTTTTGGGATATTTTGAGCCCTTGGAGAATCCCAAGAATCCCAAATTTCTGGGACAATCAGGGATCCCCAATCCCTGGAATCCTCTAAGCCTTTGGGGTATCCAGGAATCCCAAATTTCTGGGATTCTCTGAGCATTTGGGGCACTCAGGAATCCCAAATTTCTGAGATATTCTCAGATCTTGGAGAACTCCAGGAATCCCAAAATTCTGGGATTCTTCAAAGGCTCAGGAATCCAAAATTTTTGGGACATTCTGAGTCCTTTGGGGCATCCAGGAATTCCAAATTTCTGGGATTCTCCAAAGGCTCAGGAATCCCAAATTTCTGGGATATTCTCAGACCTTGGAGAACCCCAGGAATCCCAAATTTCTGGGATTCTCCAAAGGCTCAGAAATCCCAAATTTTTGGGACATTTTGAGCCTTTGGAGAACCCCAGGAATCCCAAATTTCTGGGATTCTCCAACCCCTCAGCCAACCCCGACAGCCCCAAATTCCCGCAGCATCTCGAGCCTTTTTGGGGCACTCAGGAATCCCCAAAAATTCCCAAAAAAATCCCAAAAAATCCCCAGTGCAGGTAGATTTGAGCCCTGACCACAGGACAGGATGAAGTTGGAGGAGGTGAGCACGATGAAAGGAAAAGTCTGGAGCAATCCAAAATACACCAGGTTGGTGAAGAGCCCCATTCCCACCAGGAACGCCGGGAATTGCTCGAACAGGTACAGCCCCACCAGCACTGCTGAGGAAAACTGGGGAAAAAAACAGGAAAAAATGGGATTAACATAGAAATTCTGCATTGCCAGCATGGAATTCTAGGAGAAATTTCACCCTCAGTGGGATGGAATTAATATTTCCCAACCCTTTTTTGGGGGATTTGTTGCTTGATTTTTTTTCTGATTTTTTTTTTTTTTTTTTTACAGATTTTTTTTCCGGATTTTGATGGGATTGCAGGTGGGATTCCAGGCTGGAATTCCAGGCTGGAATGGGCAGGACTCACCCAGATCATGTATTTGATGATCCTCCTGGTGACCACGGTGTACTCCTCGATCAGCTCCGCCAGGTAGTAGAGCCCGGCCGCTGTGGGGACAGCACGGGGACACCGGTGGCACCAATGGCACCTCGGGGGTGGCAGCGCCCCACAGAGGGCTTGGGGGAAATCAGGGATTGCCAAATTCCCCAAGGTGCCACTCAGGGATGTGGGGGAACTCAGGGACAGGCAGGGATCCCAAATCTTGGGGCATTCTGAGGGTTTGGGGACACTGAAATACCCTCAGATTTTGGGGACACTCTGAGGGCTTGGGGACACCCAGGGACCTCCAGTCCCTGTGGTGATTTAAAGGGTCTGGGGACACCCAGGGACTCTCAGTGTTGGGGACACTGAGGGTTTGGAGGATCCCAAATCTTGGGGACATTCTGAGCTCTTGGGGACACCCAAGGACCCCAGATCTTGGGGACATTTTGAGGGCTTGGGGACATTCAAGAACCTCCAGTCCCTGTGGCGATTTCAGGGTTTGGGGACACCCAAGGAAACCCCCAAATTTTGGGGACATTTTGAGGGCTTGGGGACACTCAAGGACCTCCAGTCCCTGTGGTGATTTCAGGGTTTGGGGACACCCAGGGACCCCCAATCTTGGTGACACTCTGAAGGTTTGGGGACACCCAGCGACTCCCAGTGTTGGGGACACTGAGGGTTTGGAGGATCCCAAATCTTGGGGACACTCTGAGCCCTCAGGGACACCCAGAACCCCAAAATCCTTGGGGACACTCTGAGGGCTCGGTGACACCAAAAACCACCAAATCTTTGGGGACACTAAGGGCTTGGGGACACCCAAGGATCCCAAATCTCGGGGACACTCTGAGGGTTTGGGGACACCCAGAACCCTCCAACCCTTGGGGACACCCCGGGACTCCCTTTCCCCTCAGCCCTTCCCGCCCTTTCCCCCCCCACACACCCCTCGCTATATCGCGACAGGCCCGCAGCGGGCCCAACCCCGTCGCGCACGTCCCGGGGCGCTCTCACCGATGGCCAAGGTGACAAAAGCCACCTGCACGAGCAGGGACAGCCAGCTGAGCACGTACATGAACCACATGGCGGAGCCGGGGCCGCTCCCGGGGCCGCTCCCGCTCCGGGCCCGGCGCCGCTCCCGGCAGCCGGAACCAGCGAGACGCGGGGAGCGAGCGCCGCCGGAACCAGCGAGACGCGGGGAGCGAGCGCCGCCGGAACCAGCGAGCAGCGCCCCGCGCCTCGCCACAGCGCCCCCTGCAGGCCCGGAGGACTCAGCATAGAACGGGCGGGCGCGGAATGTGGGGAGGGGGAACCCCAAAAGTGTTGGTTTGTGGGGACCCCAAAAGTGTGCGAGGAGCGAGGAGATTGGAGATTTTCCCTATAATCTGCAGGATCAGTGAAAATGGATAGGGACCCCCGGAGTGTGAGGGAAAATCTGTAAGGACCCCAAAATGTACAGGGACCCCAAAATGCCCAGGGACCTCAAAACACGGGGGACTCCGAAACACGGGGGTACCCCTAAATGTACACGGGCCCCAAAATGTACAGGAACCCCAAAACATGGCAGAGACCCCAAAATGTACAGGGACCCCAAAATATGCAGAAACCCCAAAATACAGGGGGGCCCTAAAATGTACACGGACCCCAAAATATACAGAGATCCCAAAATGTAAACGGACCCCAAAATGTCCAGGGACCCCAAAAAACAGAGGGACCCCAAAATGTACAGGGAGCCCAAAATGTACAGGGACCCCAAAACACGAGGGGACAAAATGCACAAGGACCCCAGATCTATAGGGGGACCCCCAAAAGTAAAGGGTGCAAGAAACCCCAAAACCCTACAGAGACCCCAAACTGCAGAGGAACCCCCAAAAACCGTGTAGGGACCCCAAAACCCGCACTGGGCTGTACCGGGAGGTTTTGGGGTGCTGGTTTTGGGGTGCTGGAACTTCATTTTGGGGTGCTGGGTGTGTTCATTTTTGGGGTGCTGGGGACTGATTTTGGGGTCCGGGGAGATTTCATTTTAGGGGTGCTCCTTTTGGGGTCCCAGAGGGCTCATCTTTGGGGTGCTGCTGGTGGATTTTGGGGTACTGGATGTTTCATTTTGGGGTCCTGAGCTCATTTTAGGGCTTCTGGGGGATTCGTTTTGGGGCACTCGGGGCTTCTTTTGGGGTGCTCGGGGCTCATTTTGGGGTTCTCCTTTTAGGATCCTGGAGAGCTCCTTTTGAGGCGCTGGGGGCTCATTTTTGGGGTACAAGGGGATCATTTTGGGGCGCTGGGGGCTCATTTTTGGGGTACAAGGGGTTCATTTTGGGGTGCTGGGGGCTCATTTTTGGGGTACTAGGGGTTCATTTTGGGGTCCTCGGGGCTTATCCTTGGGGTCTCATTTTAGGGCGGTTTGGGTTTTTTTGGGGGTACTGGGGGGTTGATTTTGGGGTGCTGAGGGGGTCAGAGTGGGCTCGTTTTGGGGTGCTGGGGAGTTCATTTTGGGGGTACGGGGTGTTGATTTTGGGGTGCGGAGGGTTCCTTTTGGGGTTAGAAAAAGCGGGTAAGAAAAGAGGGGGTGACAAAAGGGGGGGACAAAAAGGAGGGGTGACAAAAGGGGGGGACAAAAAGGGGGGGTTAAAGTGTCCCCGCTCCCCCCCCCGCGGACAGAGGGGACAAAAGGGACAAAAGGGACAAAAGGGACAAAGTGTCGGCGGCGCTAACGCGGGCTGGCACGTGTGACAGCGGTGACCCGGGGGGCTCGGTGACACCGCGGTGACACTGCGGTGACCGAGGGGTGACCCCGAGACGGGGGGGGCGGCCCGACCCCGAGAGCGCCGCGGGCAGCGGGAGATGGGGATGGGGATGGGGACAGGGACATGGGGACAGGGACATGGGGATGGGATGGGGACGGGGATGAGGACAGGGACATGGGGATGGGGATGGGGATGGGGACAGGGATGGGACAGGGACATGGGGACAGGGACATGGGACAGGGACATGGGGACAGGGACATGGGGACAGGGATGGGGACAGGGATGGGGATGGGGACAGGGATATGGGGATGGGGATGGGATGGGGATGGGGACAGGGACAGGGACATGGGGACAGGGACAGGGACAGGGACAGATTTGGGACACGTGTGAGGCAGGTTTGGGGACAGGGACAGGTTTGGGGCAGGTTTTGGGATGGGGACAGGGAGCAGGACAGGGATGGGGCAGGTTAGGGACGGGTTTGGGGACAGGGAGCACCTCCAGCTCCTTTTCCCCCATCTCTGCGCTACCGGGGAGGTGCCGAGACCCTTCCCGACCCTTCCCGACCCTTCCCGACCCTTCCCGATCATTCCCGACCCTTCCCGACCCTTCCCGATCATCCCCGACCCTTCCCGATCATTCCCGACCCTTCCCGATCTCTCCCGATCCTTCCCGCCCGACCCTGGAAATCCGGGATAAATCCCTGGAATTCTCTGGGCGGTTCTTTGGGATGGCCACGCGGTTTTGGGGGGCTCCGTGTCCCCCCGTCCGTCCCCGTGTCCTCCCTGCAAGAATTTTCCCGTTTTCCCCACAAATTCCCTATTTCTGCCCTTTTGGGGAGACACCAAATACCCCAAAACTTCAGGTACAGCGGGTACCCCAAAACCCCCGGGAATTTCACGTGTCCTGGGCACCCCAAAAACGCCAAAACTCCAGGTAGCCCGAGCACCCCAAATACCCCAAAATTCCTGTGAACCTGACGTGTCCTGGGCACCCCAAACACCCCAAAACCCCAAACACCTCAAAACACGGAGCACCCTGAGCACCCAAAACCTCTGTCAACCTCACGTGTCTTGAGCACCCCAAAACCCTGAGCACCCCAAATACCCCAAAACCCCAAATACCAGAGGAACCCCAAACACCCCGAGCACCCCAAGCATCACAGGAATCCCAAATACCCCAAAACCCCGAGCACCCCAAACACCCCAAATACCCCAAAACACGGAGCACCCTGAGCACCCAAAACCTCTGTGAACCTCACGTGTCTTGAGCACCCCAAATACCCCAAACACCCCCAAAACCCCGAGCACCCCAAACACCACAGGAACCCCAAATACCTCAAATCTCTTAGCACCACAGCAACCCCAAACCCCAAAACACGGAGCACCCTGAGCACCCCAAAACCTCACGTGTCCTGGGCACCCCAAATACCCCAAACACCCCAAAACCCCAAGTACCAGAGGAACCCCAAACATCCTGAGCACCCCAAGCACCGCAGGAACCCCAAATACTTCAAAATCCTGAATACCACAGGAACCCCAAAATCCCCAGCACCCCAAACACCCTGAACACCCCAAACGCCCCAAATACCCCAAACCCCGAGCACCCCAAACCCCCCAAAACCCGCAACCCCGAGCACCCCAAACCCCCAGCACGGCTCTCCTCCCCCCACACCCCTCCCCGCCCCCCCAATCCCCTATTAAACCATTTAGAACCCTCCGGCTGCTCCCACCACTTCCATCTATTTTTAGCTCTATTTTCCCTTTTTTTTTTAGGATTTTTTCTGCCTTTTCCCATTTCCTCTCCGCAGCCAAAAACCCGTGAAGTTCCCGGCTCGTCCCTCGGGGAGCTGCCGGGGAATCCAGGCGTGAAAAATGTGCGAGATCCATGCCCGGAGCTCCTTTTCCCTCCACTTTCCCATCTCCTGGGAAAAAAAAAAAAAAAAAAAGCTTTTTTTTGCTTTTTCCCCCTTTTCCCTTCAAGCCCCCACCCCAAATCTGACCCCACGGCACCCCCAGGGATCCGGATTTGGGGATTCCTGAAGTTTCTCGGTGTCCTCAGGGAGGAGTTTGGGGTTTTCTTCCACTCCACAATTCCAGAGATTTTGTTTGGAGACCCCACAGCTCAGCTCGTTCTCGTGGGTGGGGTTTTGTTCCTCCCAAATCCCTCTGGAGGGGGATTTCCCCCCAAATCCCACAAATCCCCATTTATGGGGTTTGTTTCTAAGCCCCATAAATCCCCATGGATGTGATTTGGCCCCAAAGAAAAACAATTCCCATGGATGGGGGTTTTTTCCCCAATCCCTCGTGGATGGGGTTTTGTTCCCCCCAGATCCCTCTAGAGGGGGATTTTCCCCCAAAATCCCACAAATCCCCATGGATGGGGTTTAGTTTCCAAGCCCCATAAATTCCCGCTGATGGGGTTTTGATTCCAAGCCCCACAAATCCCCATGGATGATGTTTTACCCTACAAATCCCCCTGGATGGGGTTTTATTCCCCCCAAATCCCTCTGGAGGAGGATTTTCCCCCCAAATCCCACAAATCCCCATGGATAGGGTTTTTTCCCAAGCCCCATGGATGGGATTTGACCCTCAATCCCCCCCATCCCTCTGTCTGGAGTTTCTTCCCCTCCCGACCTATCCCCATCCCCATTCCTGTCCCCATTCTCCTATTCCCATTCCCATTTTCCTTCCTATTCTCATTCCCATTCCTATTCCCATCCTCATCCCCATTCCTACTCCTTATCCCATTCCAATCCCATCTCCACTCCCATCCCATCCCATCCCATCCCATCCCATCCCATCCCATCCCATCCCATCCCATCCCATCCCATCCCATCCCATCCCATCCCATCCCCATTCCCGTTCCCATCCCTGTTCCCATTCCCGTTCCTGTTCCCATTCCCACTCCCTATCCCATCCCAATTCCGTTTTCATTCCCGTTCCCATCCCTGTTTCCGTTCCCATTCCTCGTTCCCATTCCCATCCCTATCCCCATCCCCAATCCCACTCCCATTGCACTCCAATCCCATCCCAATCCCTACGCTCATTCCCACTGCCACTCTCATCCCTATCTCCATCCCATCCCATCCCATCCCATCCCATCCCATCCCATCCCATCCCATCCCATCCCATCCCATCCCATCCCATCCCATCCCATCCCATCCCATCCCATCCCATCCCATCCCATCCCATCCCATCCCATCCCATCCCATCCCATCCCATCCCATCCCATCCCATCCCATCCCATCCCATCCCATCCCATCCCATCCCATCCCATCCCATCCCATCCCATCCCATCCCATCCCATCCCATCCCATCCCATCCCGTTATCCCGTTGTTATCCCGTTGTTATCCCACGCCTGGCCGCGCTGACTCGCGCTGACAGCCGGGCTCTCGGGGCTCTCGGGGCTCTCGGGGCTCTCGGGGCTCTCGGGGCTCTCGGGGCTCCCGCCGCCGCTCGGTGCCGCTCATCGGCTCCGTGCAGGGCGGGGGGTCAGGCTCCGGTCAGCCCTGCCCGATCCCGTCCCCCGCTCCCCCCGCGCCCCGGCCGAGCCGCCGCTGTCAGCTCCGCTCACCCTGACGAGCGCCCCGAACCGTGAATGCAACGCGGCCGGGGAGCGGCGGGTGCGGCAGCGGGGAGGGAGGGGGATGGAGGGAAAAGGGGGGATCCAGCGGGAAATGTGGGGGATCCATCGGGAAATGTGGGGGATCCATCGGGAAATGTGGGGGGATCCAGCGGGAAATGTGGGGGAATTAAGAGGGAAATGTGGGGGATCCATCGGGAAATGTGGGGGGATCCATCGGGAAATGTGGGGGAATTCAGAGGGAAATGTGGGGGGATCGATCGGGGAAAAGGGGGGAATTCAGAGGGAAAAAGAGGGAATCCATCGGGAAATGTGGGGGATCCATCGGGAAATGTGGGGGGATCCACAGGGAAAATGTGGGGGTTCCATCGGGAAATGTGGGGGAATTCAGAGGGAAAAAGGGGGGATCGATCGGGAAACGTGGGGGATCCATAGGGAAAAAGGGAGGGGGATCAATTGGGAAAAACGGGGGATCGATTGGGAAATGTGGGGGGGTCCATCGGGAAAAAGAGGAGATCGATCGGGTAAGAGAGGGGATCAATCGGAGGAAACGGGGGATCCATCGGGAAAGGAGGAGGATCAATCGGCGGAAAAGGGGGATCCATCGGGGAAAAGGGGGATCCATCGGGAAAAAGGGGGATCCATCGGGGAAAGGGGGATCCATCGGGGAAAGGGGGATCCAGCGGGAAAAGGAGGGGATCAATAGGGGTAAACGGTGGATCGATCAGGAAAACGGGGGGGTCAATCTGGGAAAAGGAGGGAAAGTCAATCGGGGGAAAGGGGGAATCCATGGGGAAAAGGGGGGAGATCCATCAGGAAAAAGGGGGGATCGATCCGGGAAAAGGGGGGGATCAATAGGGAAACGTGGGGAGGATCAATCAGGAATGGTGGGGGATCAATCGGGGAAAAGGGGGAATCCATCAGGAAAGGTGGGGGATCCATAGGGAAAAGGGGGGAATCCATTAGGAAAAAGGGGGGATCAATCGGAAAAAAGGGGGGATCAATCGGGGAAAAGGGGGGCGATCAGGAATGATAGGGAGAAGTCAGGAAAAGGACAGAGGGGATCAATCAGGATGGGGGGGATCAATCGGGGATGGTGGGGAGCAGTCAGGAAAAGGGGGGGCGATCAGGAAGGATGGGGATCAATCAGGATGGGGAGGATCAGTCAACAAGAATGAGGGAATCAATCAATAAAAAAAGGTGGGATCGATTAGGAATGGGGAGGGATCAATTAGGATGGGGGGAATCAATCAGGAGGGATTGGGGGATCAATCAGAAAGAATGAGGGGGGCGATCAGGAATGATGGGGGATCAATCAGGATGGGGGATCAATCAGGAAGGATTGGGGGGCACCCGCTTACCCCTGGATTTGGGGTCTGGGGTTACCCCTGGTTTTGGGGTACTCCCCATCCCTTGCCCTCAGTGGGGATTCAGGGCTCCCATTTCCCCTTGGGTGGGATTTTGGGGATCCCATCTCCCTTTATCCAAAGTTTGGGGGTCCCATTTACCCTCAGCCGAGATTTGGGGGTCCCGTGTCCTTTCGATCACGGTTTGTGGGGGTCACATCTCCCCTTGCCACAGCTCCAGGGGTCCCGTGTCCCCTCAGCCGGGATTTGGGGGTCCCGTGTCCCCTCAGGTGGGTTTTGGGGTCCCGTGTCCCCCGGATGTCCCCTTGGTCCTGCTACGAGGGGACCGGGACCCCCCCAAACCCCACTGGTGACCCCAAAGCGCGAATTCCCGGGAATTCCCGGGATTCTCCGAGCCCCCGATCCCGAATGTCCCTGAGGCCACCCGGAGCTGTCACCGTGTCCCCAACACGCGCCCGGGGGGTGGCTCAGCTTTGTGGGGTGGCCCCAAATCCCTCGTCGCGCACCCCAAAGTGACACCCGGAGCGCTGCGGGGACACCCCCGCCTGTCCCCGCCGCAGCGGGTGACACCAAGGCGGTGCCACCAGCGCGTCCCCAAATCCCAAACGGCGGCAGCGAGGCGGAACAAATCCCTCCTCGGGAGTTATTAACTCGTTTTCAGAGCCTGTCCCCAAACAGGTCAGGCGTGTGACACCGCAGCCACCCCCGGGTGACCCCAGGGGACAGCCACCCCCCCCTCCCCTCCCCCAGCCCAGCGCGGGGACGTGGCACAGGCGGGGCGGTGACATCGCCACGTGTCGCCACGGGCGGGGAGGGGAAACTGAGGCACGGGGAGGAGGGGCAGAGGGTTCCCCTCCCCCCCTCATTAGCGGCAATAAGATCAATTAGCGATCGGCTTTAAGGAGCGGCGCCCCCCGGCTCCTGCCCCCCACGGGGGGCTCCCACCGCCCCCGCCCGACCCCACTGCCCGGGAGCGGGACCCCCGCTGGGGGCGATGGGTCTGTCCCTGTCCCCATCTCCCCGTCCCCGTCCCTGTTCCCATCCCTGTCCCCATATCCCTGTCCCTGTCCCCATCTCTGGGTGTATCCATAACTCCTTTCCCACCCCCGTTTCTAATGTTTATTGCTGTCCCATCCCTGTCCCTGCTCCTGTCCCCGTCCTTGTCCCTCTCTAAAAATCTCCCTGTTCCCATCTTCGTTTCCATCCCAGTCTCCATCCACGTTCCTATCGCTGCCCCATTCCCATCTCCACCCCTATTCCCATCCCCATTCTCTGTCCCCATCCTCTCCCTGTCTCCATCCCTGTCCCCATTCCCTGTCCCCGTCCCCATTCCCTGTCCCTGTCCCCAGCCAGCCCAGTGACAGCGTGGGCGGCAGGTCGGGGTCTCTGTGGATGGACACCGGTGACATTCCTGGACAGAAAGGTCACGGAAAGGTCACAGCTACATCCCAATGCTCGTCCCCAACCCTGAGAGCCGAGGCTGCTCCGTGACACGAGTGACAGCTCCTGGAACGGGCCGGAGCCATCGGTGTCCCCAGTGCCACCACCCCAGGGCAGCTCGGCCCCAGCGCTGTCACCTCCCAGCCCCCATTCCTGTTTGCATTCCCGTTCCTGTTTCCATTTCCATTCCCATTCCTATTCCTGTTCCCGTTCCCGTTCCTATTCCCAATCCCATTCCCGTTCCCATCCCCATTCCTATTCCTGTTCCCGTTCCCGTTCCTGTTCCCAATCCCATTCCCGTTCCCATCCCCATCCCCATCCCCATTCCCATTCCCATTCCCATTCCCATTCCCATTCCCATTCCCATCCCATTCCCGCTCCCCTCTGGAATTCACCTCCGTGTCCCCTCCAAGGTGTCCAGGTGGGAGGTGGCAGAGCCGGAGCACAAATGTCACCGACAGGGTCCCCTCCCGAAATCCTGGAATGGGGAGTGGGATGGAGGGAGGGAGGGGTGGAGGGAGGGATGGGGAATGGGAAAATGGAGGGATGAAGGGATGGATGGCACAATGGGGGATAAAGGGACAAAAGGATGGCGGGATGGAGGGAGAGAGGGATGGAGCAATGGAGGGATAAAGGGACAAAAGGATGGCGGGATGGAGGGATGGAGCAATGGAGGGATAAAGGAATGGCGGGAGGGAGGGAGGGACGGAGGGATGGGGAGATGGAGGAGGGGGAGGAAGGATGGAGAGAGGGAGGAGTGAAGGGATGGAGAGAGGGAATAGGAAAACGAGGGGATGGATGGATGGATGGATGGATGGATGGATGGATGGATGGATGGATGGAGGGACAAAGGGATGGAGGGATGTAGGAGCAGACACCGGGTTGGATGGATGCACACAAGGAAGGGAGGACGGAAGGATGGATGGACGGACGGACAAGCAGACTCTGGGAATGGGACAGACAACACCTACAGCACAGCTGGAACATCTGGGAACAGAGCCGGATTCCGGAGCCACAGGAAGGACACACGGACACAGGGAAGGACACACGGACAGGCCCCATTTCCCCATGTCCCACCTCTGCTGGACCGTCCCCTGTCCCGGTACCGGTGGCACTGGTGTGACCCCGAGTGGTGCCACAGCGCCCTGGGCGGGCACTGCCACGGCTCCGGCACTCTGTGCCAGGACAGGAACGAGCACGGGATCATCTGCTTGGGATGGGGACAGGTGTGGGATCACCCACTGGGATGGGGGCAGGTGTGGGATCACCCACCCGGGACGGGCACCCCAAACCCAACCCCGACGGCAGCCTGGCCATGGAGCAGCCGCCCGCCCCATCCCGCCACCGCCCCATTCCCGTTTCTCCACTCACCATCCTCTTCCTCCTGCCGGGATGTCCCCGGGATATCCCCGGTGCTGCTCCACCCCCGGATGGATCCAGACCCCGAAATTCAACCCAGCCCCTCCAAAATCAGCGTTTCCTCACGGAACGGAGCCGTTCCTGCCTGGACCTTCTTCCCTCCTTTCTCAGCCGGATCTGTTTTGGCCCCGGCACCCACGGATGGAGTGGGGACATCAGAAGCTCCTCATCCCGAATTTGGGGGGCTCATCCCGGGTTTGGGGCCTCTCCTGCCGATGTCCCCACCCAGAACCCACGGCAGCTCCGGGGTTGGAGCCTCCCAGGAATACCCGGGGGCTCCGGTGGGATCGGGGTGTCCCTTCCCGACTCTCGCACCCGCTCCCGGGCTGGGATTCGCTGCCTGTTCACCCCAAACCCCCCAACTCTCCCGCCCCGCGGTGCCACCTCCTGCAGCCCCGGGCTGGGGACACGCTCAGGGGACCCTCCTGCCCTCGTGGCCGGGTGGTGGCAGAGGGGACAGCGCTGTCCCCACCCCCGGGCCTGGTGGGACACCCCGGACTCACCGGCAGCTCCCGGCTCCGCTCGGACTTTGGCAAAGTTGAGACAAAGGCGGCGGGTGCCGTCCCCTGCCCCCTGTCCCCGCTGTCCCCAGACAGGCTGGTGCCACCAGGATTTAATGAGGGCACGAGGGCGGTGGGCTCGGGGGCTGCACTCGCACACCGCGCGCATTAACCCTTCCCCTGCCGCCCTGGGGGGAGCAGGGCTCCCTCCTGCCGCACCCCCCGGGACCCCCAGCCTGGAGACCCGCGGTAATCCCGGGATAACGCGGGGTTCTGCATCCCCGGGGCGGGGACAGCCCCGAGAGGAGGTGACGCACGGCAAGGAGCCCCCCCAGCCCCGGGGGTCACCGACACCCCCAAATGAAGGGATGGGGGAGCTGACCCCAGTGCCGGGATGGCCGTGTCCCCGTCCTGGCTGTGTCCCCATCACTGTCCCCGTCCCAGCATCCCAGGACCACAGAAGCCCTGACAGTGACGATGTGGCCGTGCCAGGTGTGGAATGTGGGATTTGGTATTTGGGATTTTGGATTTTGGATGGCCTGGGTGGTGCTGCCCATGCTGGGCCACCTGTCTTCTCCACTGGTCTCTGCCATTGTCCCCAGTTGGTCACAGCTGTCCCTTCTCTTCCTGCCTGTCTGCATTGCCACCCTCTCCTTCCATTCTGGTGTGCCCAGACCTCCATCTGTCTGTCCGTCCATCCATCCATCCATCCATCCATCCATCCATCCATCCATCCATCCATCCATCCATCCATCCATCCATCCATCCCTCCATCCATCCATCCATCATCCATCACCCATCCATCCATCCATCCATCCGTCCATCATCCATCCACCCATCCATCCATCATCCATCCATCCATCCATCCATCCATCCATCCATCCATCCATCCATCCATCCATCCATCCATCCATCCATCCCTCCCTCTCCCCCTTCACTTTTTCCTTCCCTCCATGTCCCCCCCTCCTCTCCCTCCATCTGTCCCCTCCGTCTGTCCCTCCCTCCGTGTCCCCAGGCCAGCACACACGGCTGTCACCTCCTGCCATCACTGTCACCTCTGTCATCACTGTCACCTCCTGCCAGCGCTGTCACTGTCACCTCTGTCCCCTGCTGTGAGGGGACACTCGTGGCAGGGGACAGAGGGGACGGGGGCCCCCTGTGCTCGGGGGGGGGTTCTGGGAGGGGAGGGCTGAGTGCCAGGGGGGCTCTGTCACACTGGGGTACACGGGGGACGTGGGGGATTGGTCACGGGTGGGTTTGGGGGGGATTTGGGGGAATTTGTCACTTGTAGGGATGTGAGGCTGCATCACGGGTTGAGTTTTGGGGGATTTTGGGGGATTTCTCATGAGTGGGTTTTGGAGGCCGGGTACCCGGGTGGGGTACAGGAGGATTTGGGGGATTTAACCCGAGGAGGTTTAGGGGCAGTGTCAAAGGCGGATATGGGGGATTTAGGGGATTTCTCACGGGTGGGTACTGGGCGATTTGGGGGATTTCTCACGGGTGGAGTACAAGGGGGATTTAGGGGATTTTTGCCCTAAAACGGTGGGGGCTGTGTCATGGGTGGGTATGGGAGAGTTGGGGTGTTTCTTATGGGTGGGGTACAAACGGGATTTAGGGGATTTATCACGGGTGGGTTTTGGGCGCGGTGTCACGGGCGGGGACTTGGGAGATTTCTCCCAGTCTGAGCCCCACCCGAGCGGCACAGCGCCCTGAGCGTGTCCGTGGGGGGGCAGTGCCACCTCGGTGCCACCCCGGAACCCCGGGAGGGGACAGGGAGGGGACAGAGGGACCCGGGGGCGGAGCCAGAGCGGGGGCGTGGCCATGGGGCTGAGATTGAGCCTCGTTATGTCCATATATGGATATGGGCGGTCCATAGGCTGAGATTGAGCCCGCCTTATATCCATATATGGGCATGGGCGTGTACGTAGGCGGAGCCACAGAGAGGCGTGTTATATCACGTGATGGTTAATGGGCGTGGTCAAACTCCATAAATGGCCATGGGCGGGGCCATGGGGGCGGGGCCGGGCGGCGATGGCGTCGCTGTTCGGCGGAGTGGAGGGGTGAGGGGTCGCGCTGGGCGCGGGGGGGCTCGGGGGGGGCTCCCCAATCCCGGGGGGCTGCACCGGGACCCCCTCCCTGATCCCTGACCCCCGATCCCCGCTCGGGTACCCCCATCCCGGGGGGGCGAGTGGGGGGACCATGGGGTGGGGGGGTGCTGGCAGTGTCCCATGGGATGGGGACAATGGGGGGGTGTCCCGGTGGGATGGGGGACAATGGGGGGGGCGCTGGCAGTGTCCCGGTGGGATGGGGACAATGGGGGGGCGCTGGCAGTGTCCCATGGGATGGGGACAATGGGGGGGTGTCCCGGTGGGATGGGGGACAATGGGGGGGTGTCCCGGTGGGATGGGGACAATGGGGGGACGCTGGCAGTGTCCCGGTGGGATGGGGGACAATGGGGGGGCGCTGTCAGTGTCCCGGTGGGATGGGGACAATGGGGGGACGCTGGCAGTGTCCCGGTGGGATGGGGGACAATGGGGGGACGCTGGCAGTGTCCCGGTGGGATGGGGGGACAATGGGGGCTGTCCCGGTGGGATGGGGGACAATGGGGGGGCGCTGGCAGTGTCCCGGTGGGATGGGGACAATGGGGGGGGCGCTGGCAGTGTCCCATGGGATGGGGACAATGGGGGGGTGTCCCGGTGGGATGGGGACAATGGGGGGGTGTCCCGGTGGGATGGGGACAATGGGGGGTGCTGGCAGTGTCCCATGGGATGGGGACAATGGGGGGGTGTCCCGGTGGGATGGGGGACAATGGGGGGGGCGCTGGCAGTGTCCCGGTGGGATGGGGACAATGGGGGGGCGCTGGCAGTGTCCCATGGGATGGGGACAATGGGGGGGTGTCCCGGTGGGATGGGGGACAATGGGGGGGCGCTGGCAGTGTCCCATGGGATGGGGACAATGGGGGGGTGTCCCGGTGGGATGGGGGACAATGGGGGGGCGCTGGCAGTGTCCCCCCAATGTCCCCGCAGGGGGGGCACCCACTCCAAGGTGGTGCTGGTGTCCGGAGATGGGAAAATCCTGGCCGAGACCGAGGGACCCTGCACCAACCACTGGGTGAGTGGGGACAGCGCTGAGCCAGCCGGGGGGGTGGGACACGGGGGACAGGACACGGGGCAGGGTTTGGGACATGGAGCCGAGTTTGGGACACAGAGTGGGGTTTGGGACACGGGGTTTGGGACATGGAGTGGCATTTGGGACAGGGAGCTGAGTTTGGGACATGGAGCTGAATTTGGGACACAGGGCAGGATTTGGGACACGGGGCTGGGTTTGGGACGTGGAGCTGGGTTTGGGACATGGAATGGGGTTTGGGACACAGGGCAGGGCTGTTCCTGTTTGTCCCCAAACTCGTGGACACTTGGGTGGGACACAGTCACTGCAGGCAGTGCCACGGTGTCCCCTGTGCCCAAAAACCCTGGGATGGAGCCTTAGAGTGTCCCCAAACCCAAAATCCCATGTAGGCTCCCAAAGATGGAGCCCTGGTGGCTCAGGGTGTCCCCAAACCCCCTGTGTGACCCCGGGCTGAGCCCTGGTGGCTCAGGTGTCCCCAAACCCCTGTGTGACCCCGGGCTGAGCCCTGGTGGCTCAGGGTGTCCCCACACCCCCTGTGTGACCCCGGGCTGAGCCCTGGTGGCTCAGGGTGTCCCCAAACCCCTGTGTGACCCCAGCTGAGCCCTGGTGGCTCAGGGTGTCCCCAAACCCCCTGTGTGACCCCGGGCTGAGCCCTGGTGGCTCAGGGTGTCCCCAAACCCCTGTGTGACCCCAGCTGAGCCCTGGTGGCTCAGGGTGTCCCCACACCCCTGTGTGACCCCAGCTGAGCCCTGGTGGCTCAGTGTCCCCACACCCCTGTGTGACCCCAGCTGAGCCCTGGTTGGTCACTGTCCCCTGTCACAGCTGATCGGCCCCGAGCTGTGCCTGCAGAGGATCGAGCGCATGGTCAGCGAGGCCAAGAGCAAAGCGGGCGCCGACCCCCAGGTGCCCCTGCGCTCCCTGGTGAGTCCCTGCCCTGTCCCCAAACCCCCAGTGCCACCCTGGCCTGTCCCCAAACCCACCCGTGCCACCCTGCCCTGTCCCCAAACCCCTGTTCTGTCCCCAAACCCCTGCCACCACCCAGTGCCACCCTGTGCTCCCTGGTGAGTCCCCTGCCTTGTCCCCAGCCCCCACGATGTCCCAGTGTGTCCCAGGGGGTGCCCCAGTGCCAGTCCCAGTTTGTCCTGTCCTCAGGGGCTGTCCTGGTGCCAGTCCCAGTTTATCCCAGTCTATCCCAGTCTCTCCCCAGGGTCTGTCCCTCAGCGGGGGTGACCATCCCGCCGCCGTGGCCGCGCTGTGCCGGGAGCTATCCCAGTCTGTCCCAGTCTATCCCAGTGTATCCCAGTCTATCCCAGTCTGTCCCAGTCTCTCCCAGTCTATCCCAGTTTCTCTCCCCAGTCTCTCCCAGTCTATCCCAGGGTATCCCAGTCTATCCCAGTCTATCCCAGTCTGTCCCAGTCTCTCCCAGTCCATCCCAGTCTATCTCCCACCCAGGGTCTGTCCCTCAGCGGGGGTGACCATCCCGCCGCCGTGGCCGCGCTGTGCCGGGAGCTGCAGGATCGTTTCCCGGCGCTGAGCCAGAGCTGCAGCGCCAGCAGCGACGCGCTGGGGGCCATGGCCACGGCCTCCGACCACGGTGACACCCGCCCTCATCCCAGCCTTTGTTTTTATTTAAAATCCTTATTTCATATGGTTTTTAATTATTTTTATTTTTTTATTATTATATTTTATTATTTTTATTTCTATTTTTATTTTATTTTAATTTTTAATATTTTTATTTCTATTATTTTTATTATATTTATTTTTATTATTTTTACTTTTATTTCTATTATTTTTAATTTTTAATTTATTTTTTATTTTATTTTTTATTTTTAATTCTATTCAAAGCACATGCTTGTGATTGTAGTTCTATTTTATATATATTAAGTTCTATTTTATATACATTATTAATATATATGATACATATACTATATATTAATCATTATGTATGTAATGCACATATATATTGCATATTATATATTTTATATTATCTATGATACATTATATGATATATATTGCATATTATATATTGCATATTCTATATTTTATATTATAGTTATATCTACTGTATTTCTTATATATTATATGTTATATATAGTTCAATATCCTATATATAAAATTTTGGAAGCTTTTTTTTCGCCATTTTCCCTTAAAAAACAGTGGTTTTTGGGGGAGGGGGGGTCAGCCCAAAAAATCCCAATTGTTCAATTTTTAGGGTCACATTTTGGGATTTTTAACCCCTGGGATGTCACACTCCACAGGTGGCATCATGTCCATCCATCCCAGAAAATCCCAAATGTTCATTTTTGGGGTCATTTTTGGGTTTTCCCCGCAGGTGGCGTCGTGCCTGTCCATCTATCCATCCCAGAAAATCCCAAATGTTCATTTTTGGGTCATTTTTGGGGTCATTTTTGGGTTTTCCCCGCAGGGGGCATCGTGCTGATCGCGGGCACCGGCTCCAACTGCAAACTCATCAACCCCGACGGCTCCGAGAGCGGCTGCGGGGGATGGGGCCACATGATGGGGGACGAGGGCTCTGGTGAGACCCTGGGGGGTTGGGGTGGGAGCTGGGGTCCTACAGGGGCTTTGGGGTGGGTATTGGGGTCCTGGAGGAGTTTTGGGATGGGCTTTGGGGTCCTAGAGGGGCTTTGGGATGGGTATTGGGGTCCTACAGGGGCTTTGGGGTGGGTATCGGGGTCCTGGAGGGGTTTTGGGTTGGGTATCAGGGTCCTACAGGGGCTTTGGGATGGGTATTGGGGCCCTTAGGGGTTTTGGGATGGGTATTGGGGTTCTGGAGGGGTTTTGGGTTGGGTATCAGGGTCCTCAGGGGTTTTGGGATGGGTATTGGGGTCCTACAGAGGCTTTGGGATGGGTATCGGGGTCTTTGAGGGGTTTTGGGTTGGGTATCAGGGTCCTCAGGGGTTTTGGGATGGGTATTGGGGTCCTGGAGGGGTTTTGGGGTGGGTATTGGGGTCCTGGAAAGTTTTTGGGATGGGTATCAGGGTCCTACAGGAGCTTTGGGATGGGTATTGGGGCCCTTAGGGGTTTTGGGATGGGTATTGGGGTCCTGGAGGGGTTTTGGGATGGGTATCAGGGTCTTTGAGGGGTTTTGGGATGGGTATTGGGGCCCTTAGGGGTTTTGGGATGGGTATTGGGGTTCTGGAGGGGTTTTGGGTTGGGTATCAGGGTCCTCAGGGGTTTTGGGATGGGTATTGGGGTCCTACAGAGGCTTTGGGATGGGTATCGGGGTCTTTGAGGGGTTTTGGGTTGGGTATCAGGGTCCTCAGGGGTTTTGGGATGGGTATTGGGGTCCTGGAGGGGTTTTGGGGTGGGTATTGGGGTCCTGGAAAGTTTTTGGGATGGGTATCAGGGTCCTACAGGAGCTTTGGGATGGGTATTGGGGTCCTGGAGGGGTTTTGGGATGGGTATCAGGGTCTTTGAGGGGTTTTGGGATGGGTATTGGGGTCCTACAGGGGCTTTGGGATGGGCTTTGGGGTCCTAGAGGGGTTTTGGGATGGGTATCGGGGTCCTACAGGGGCTTTGGGATGGGTATTGGAGTATTGAGAGGTTTTGGGGTCCTTGAGGGGTTTTGGGATGGGTATTGTGTTCTGGAAAGGCTTTGGGATGAGTGTTGGGGTCTTTGGGGCGGTTTTGGGATGTCTGTCAGGGTGCCCCAGGAGTATTTGGGGTCCCAGGATGGTGACCCCATTCCTGACCCCATTCCTGACCCTATTCCTGACCCCATTCCCGACCCCATTCCCGACCCCCCTGCAGCGTTCTGGATCGCTCACCGCGCTGTCAAGGCCGTGTTTGACTCCCTGGACAACCTGCAGCCGGCGCCCCACGACGTGGGGTTTGTCCAGCAGGCCATGTACGACTATTTCCAGGTGTGCTGGATTTGGGGTTGGGGGATTGGGGTGGGCATCAGGGTCCTGGAAGGGTTTTAGGATGGGTATTGGGGTCCTGGAGGGGTCTGAAATGGGTATTGTGGCGCAGGGAGAGCTTTGGGATGGGTATCGGGGTGCTTGGGGATTTCGGGATGGGTATTGGGGTATTGAGGGGTTTTGGGATGGGTATTGGGGTCCTTGGAGGGTTTGGGATGTGTATTGGGGTATTGAGGGGATTTGGGATGGGTATTGGGGTATTGAGGGGTTTTGGGATGGGTATTGGGGTCCTTGGAGGGTTTGGGGTGGGTATCAAAGTCCTGGAAGGGTTTTGGGATGGATATTGGGGTCCTGGAGGGGTCTGAGATGGGTATCATGGTGCTGGAAGATCTTTGGGATGGGTATCGGGGTGCTTGAGGATTTTGGGATGGGTGTTGGGGTCCTGGAAGGGTTTGGGATGGATATCAAAGTCATGGAAGGGATTTAAAATAAATATTAAAATATTGAGGGGTTTTGGGATGGGTGTTAAAGTCCTTAGGGGTTTTGGGATGGGTATCAGGGTCCTGGAAGAGTTTTGGGATGGGTGTTGGGGTCCTGGAAGGGTTTTGGGATGGGTGTTGGGGTCCTGGAAGGGTTTTGGGATGGGTGTTGGGGTCCTGAAGGGTTTTGGGATGGGAGTTAGGGCTCAGGATCTGGGATCACTCCTCTGGAACATTGGGGTGCCCTGAGGGGTCCCCAGCCCCCAGCCAGGCCCGTGCCCCGACCCCCCAGATCTCGGACAGGATGGGGCTCCTGACCCACCTGTACCGCACCTTCGAGAAGGCCAAGTTCGCGGGGTTCTGCCGGAAACTGGCCGAGGGTAGGGAACAGCCCCGGTGTCCCTGTGCCACTGTCCTGTGCCACTGTCCCTGTGCCACTGTCCCCGTGCCATTGTCCCTGTGCCATTGTCCCTGTGCCACTGTCCCTGTGCCACTGTCCCTGTCCCCATTGTCCCTGTGCCATTGTCCCTGTGCCACTGTCCCTATCCCCATTGTCCCTGTCCCCATTGTCCCTATCCCCATTGTCCCTGTCCCCATTGTCCCTGTCCCCATTGTCCCTGTGCCATTGTCCCTATCCCCATTGTCCCTGTGCCACTGTCCCTGTGCCCATTGTCCCTGTGCCACTGTCCCTGTGCCACTGTCCCTGTCCCCACTGTCCCTGTGCCATTGTCCCTGTGCCATTGTCCCTGTCCCCATTGTCCCTGTGCCACTGTCCCTGTGCCATTGTCCCTGTGCCATTGTCCCCGTGCCATTGTCCCTGTGCCACTGTCCCTGTGCCACTGTCCCTGTCCCCATTGTCCCTGTGCCACTGTCCCTGTGCCATTGTCCCTGTGCCATTGTCCCTATCCCCATTGCCCCTGTCCCCATTGTCCCTGTGCCATTGTCCCTGTGCCACTGTCCCTGTGCCATTGTCCCTGTCCCCATTATCCCTGTGCCATTGTCCCTGTGCCATTGTCCCTGTGCCATTGTCCCTGTCCCCATTGTCCCTGTGCCATTGTCCCTGTGCCATTGTCCCTGTCACCATTGCCCCTGTCACCCATTTGTCCCCATCCCCCTTGTCCCTCTCCCGCTTTTTTCCCTGTCCCCATTATCCCTGTCTCCCTTGTCCCTGTCCCCATTATCACTTTTCCCCTTGTCCTTGTCCCCATTGTCCCCATCCCCCTTGTCCCTGTCACCCTTTGTCCCTCCCGGTGCCACTCCCTGCTCTCTGCCCCGGGTGCACCTTGACCCTGAGCACTCTGTGTCCTCCTCGGGGTGGGGACACCCATGTGCCACCAAGTGTTGGGGACACAGGGTAGTGTCCCATGTCCCTGAGTGTCCCATGTCCCCATGGGTGCCACGTTCCTGTGTGTCCCATGTCCCTGGTGTCCCATGTCCCTGTGGGTGCCATGTCCCTGTGTGTCCCTGAGTGTCCCTTAGTGTCCCATGTCCCCATGGGTGCCACGTCCCTGTGTGTCCCATGTCCCCATGTGTCCCTGTGGGTCCCCATGTGTCCCTGTGGGTCCCCATGTGTCCCATGTCCCTCTGTGTCCCTGTCTGTGCCATGTCCCTGTGGATGCCACGTCCCTCTGTGTCCCTGTGTGTGCCATTGTCCCTGTGGGTGCCACGTCTCTGTGTGTCCCCGAGTGTCCCATGTGTCCCTGTGTGTCCCCATGTGTCCCATGTCCTTGAGTGTCCCTGCGTGTGCCATGTCCCTGTGTGTGCCATGTCCCTGCGTGTCCCATGTCCCTGTGTCCCCGTGTGTCCCCAGTGTCCCATGTCCCCGTGCCACCCCCAGGTGCCCAGCTCGGTGACCCCCTGTGCTGCCACGTCTTTACCGAAGCCGGCGAGTTCCTGGCTCGCCACGTGGTCGCCGTGCTGCCCAAAATCCACCAGGTGAGCCCTCACCGGGGCAGGGGGAGGTGACATCTGACAGCGGTGCCACCGCGGGGGGAGGTGACATCTGCCAGCGGTGCTGAGTGTCCCCCCCTGCAGAGCCTGTTCCTGGGCGAGCTGGGGCTGCCCATCGTCTGCGTGGGCTCGGTGTGGAACAGCTGGGAGCGCCTGCAGCCGGGTGAGCGCCGCGAGGGGAATTTAGGGGTTTGGGGTCCGTGTTTTGGGGCGCCCCGTGACCCCGCGGGCGCGGCCGCTGTCGCAGGGTTCGTGCGGGTGCTGGAGCGGGCGCGGGCCGCGGCTCCGGGCGGCGCTTTCTCGCGGTTCAGCCTGCTGAAGCTGAAGCGCTCCTCGGCGCTGGGCGGGGCGCGCCTGGCCGCGCGTGGCGTGGGAGCCGCGCTGCCGCTGGATCCACACGGGAACGTGGACGTGTTCTACACCCACGAGTTCTGAGCCGGGAAACGCCGCGGGAGACACCCAGAAACGGGGAGAGACCAAAGAACCGCGGGGAGCGCCCGCGACAGGGGGTTTGTGGTTCGGCAATAAAACGGTTGCACTGCCCCAAGGGGAGTGGGAATGGGGCGGGAACGGGAATGGGAGATTGGGATGGGGGCGGGAATGGGGCAGGATGGGAATGGGAATGGAAATGGGAGAGTGGGAATGGGGTGGGAATGGGGCAGGATGGGAGTGGGAGAGTGGGAATGGGGATGGGGCTGGACGGGACCAGGAGTGAGGGGATGGGGCAGGATGGGAATGTGTATGAGTTCTACACACACGAGTTCTGAGCCAAAAAAAAAACTGGGGGGAGAGACCCAAAAACGGGGGAGAGAGCTCCAAAAACTGGGGGAGCGCCCACGAGAGGGGGTTTGTGATTCAGCAATAAAACGGTTGCACTGCCCCAAGGGAGTGGGAATGGGAATGGGAATGGGAATGGGAATGGGAATGGGAATGGGAGCGTGGGAATGGGGCAGATGGAGATGGGAATGTGGGGTTGGGGCAGGATGGGAATGGAAATGGAAATGGAAATGGAAATGGGGTGAGATGGGAATGGGAATGAGGGGAAGGGGCAGGTGGGACAGGAAGGAAATGGGATCATGGGAATGGGGCAGGATGGGACCAGGAGTGTGGGGCTGGGATGGGGGTGGGAGAGATGGGTGGGATGGGAATGGGAATGGGAATTGGGTTGGGAATAGTGGTGGGATTGGGAATGGTATAGGGAATGGGGATGGGAATTGGGTTGAGAATGGGATTGGGATGGGGATTGGGATCAGGATTATTATTATGATTAAAATTGGGATTGGTATTTGGATTAGGGTCAAAATCAGTATTAGGATTATGAATATTAGGAATAGGACTGTGATTGGGATTTAGATTGGGATTAGGGATGGGATTGGGAACAGGACTGGGAATGGAGTGCTGAGCCTGGCAGCACAGGCAAGGAGGGCTCTGCATCCAAGGAAAAGCAGGAAGAGGAGGAAGGAGGAAATCCCAAAGATTGGATCAGGGATGTGACATCCATGACCTGGGAATGCACATGGAGCTGCTGGAGCAGCTTTTGGGGCAATTTCCACATTAAAAAGGAAAAAAAAAAAAAAAAAAAAAAAAAAAAAAAAAAAAAAAAAAAAAAAAAAAAAGAAGGAAAAGAAATCCCAGTTTTTTTTCCCGGGAATCCAAGGAGCCAGAAAGGATGAAAAATCCAGAAGTGAAATTCCTAAGGCTCCAACTGGGAATGACTGGGATCACTGGGAGGGCTCACAGATACCCCTCAGTTTTCCAAGGAAAATTCCAGCCCTTCTCCCTTCCAAAAAAACTTTATTTGGGATAATGCCTCGTCTGAAATTTACAGCATGAGGGAGGAAAAAAGGAGGAAACTGGGGAGAAATCCAAGGAAAACTGGGAAAAGGAGGAGGGGAGGGTGTGGGATCATACCGGGGGTGGATCCCATCCTGGCCAGCCCCAAATGGGATTTTTAGGGAGGCATTCCTGTAGGGAAATGGTTCCAGAGGGGCTGGGAAAACTGGGAGCCAGGAATTCCATGAGCTCAGCCCTGTTCATGGTCCAGTGGCCCCTGATCCTGCTGATCCAGGAATTTAGGGAATGGGAATTTGCAGGGATGAGCTCATCCAGCAGGAATGGGGCTGATTGCTGCTGCTTTCCCAGGATTCTCACTTTCCCTGGAAAAGGGTTCCCTGGTTTGGGATTTCCAATTCCAGAAAATTCCTGATTTCCTTGGATAAGAATTCCTAATCCCAAAAAGTTCCTGATTTCTCTGGAGAAGAGGGATTTCTGACCTGGAGAAATCCCTTTTTTTCTCATGGATTCCTAATCCTGGGAAGTTCCTGATTTCCTTGGACTGAGATTTCTGAGCTTGGGAAGCTCCCACTTTTCCTGGATAGGGATTCCCAATCCCAAGGAGCTCCTATTTTTCCTCTCTAGGGATTTCCAATCCCAAAAAATTCCTGCTCTCCTTGGACAAGGATTCCCAATCCCAAGGAGCTCCCACTTTCCCTGGGCAGGGATTTCTGACCTGGAGAAATTCCTTTTTTTTTTTTTTTCTCATGGATTCCCAATCCCAAAGTTTCAGATTTCCCTGGATAGGGTTTCTGACCTAAAAAAGCTCCTCCTCTCCTTGGACAGGCATTCCCAATCCCAAAAAGCTCCTGATTTCTCTGGGTAGGAATTTCCAATCCCAAAAAGTTCCTGATTTCCCTGGACAGGTATTTCTGACCTTGGGAAGCTCCTGCTCTCCTTGGATAGGAATTCCCAATCCCAAAAAATTCCTGCTCTCCTTGGATAGGGATTCCCAATCCCAAGGAGCTCCCACTTTCCTTGGACAGGGATTTCTGACCTGGAGAAATTCCTTTTTTTTTTTCCTCATGGATTCCCAATCCCAAAAAGTTCCTCAGTTCTCAGGATAGGAATTCCCAATCCCAAAAAGTTCCTGATTTCCTTGTATGGGATTTCAGACCTGGGAATTTCCTCCCCTTTCCCTGGATTTCTGAGCCTTTTAAAACTTTGGGAGCAGCTGGGATTTAGGGAACTCCAGCACTCATGGATGGGGAAGGAAATGAATTGCCAGGATCAAATTCTGATCCTTGGAAAAGGGATCAGCAGCAGGATATTCCCAAAAAACCCCTCTTGGGGGGTTCATCCCAACAGAGGAGCCCTTGGAATGCTGCTCCAAGAGGGATTTTTTGGGAATATCCTGATGCTGATCCAACCCCTCCCTCCCTCTCCTCTCTGCCAGGAATTTGGTTTTCCTTGGATTTTATCCATGAGGAATTAGGGCTGTAGTGTCAGATGAGGAATTCTTTAAGGGGTGAAGAGGAATTTGGGGAATCCAGGTTTCCCTAAAAACCTCAGGAATTGGCAGGATCCCCCTGCTCGGCTTCCATGTGGAGGAATTTCAGAATCACACCTTGGAACCCTTCAGTTCCAGCAGGAAAAATCCCATTGCAGAAAATCAGGGAAAACCTTGGGATCCCTAAAATCCCTCCAGAAGCACCAAAACCTGATCTCCCCATGACTGATTTTTTTTCCTTGATTTTCCCCATGATTATTCCATGATTTTTTTCCACGAGATTTTCCCACCACAAATCCCAGGAAGCCAAAAACTGCCAAGAAAAAAAAAAAAAAAAAGTGAGGAAAAAGCTGATAAAAAGAAAAATAAAAATAGGGAAAACCAAAAATAAGTACTTGGAGCTGGAGCAGATCCCTGGAGCCACTCCAGGCTCTTCCCATGTCCCAAATTTCCCTGGAGCAGGAATCAGTCTCTGGCCATTCCCAGGGTCAGTATTTCACTCCAGGCACAAATTCCTTGGCATCTGGATTCAAGTTGCTTTTGCTCTGGAAAAAAAAAAAAAAATTGGGAATGAGATGTGTCAGAATTCCAGGGGTTTCCCACATTGCCACAGCTGGAGGTGGGACACAGGGGGATTGCAGGGATGGGAGAATTCCTGGGATTAGGAGAATTCCAGGGATGGGAGAATTCCAAGGATTGGGCAATTCCAGGGATGGGACAATTCCAATTATGGGACAATTCCAGGGATTGAAGAATTCCAAGAATTTCACAGTTCCATGGATGGAATAATTCCAAGGAAGAATCCCATGGATGGGAGAATTCCAGGATGGGACAATTCCTGGGATTTGACAATTCCAGGGATGGAACAATTCCCGAGATTTGACAATTCAAAGGATTTGACAATTCCAAGGATTAGAAATTTCCATGGATAGCACAATTCCAAGGATGGGACAATTCCAAGGATGTGACAATCCCAAGGTAGAAACCCAGAGATAGAAAAATTCCAGGGATGGGATATTTCAAGGGATGGGATAATCCCAAGGAATAATCACAGGGATAAGAGAATTGCAAGGATTGGACAATTCCAGGGATGGGATATTTCCAAGGATGTGACAATTCCAAGGAATAATCTCAGGGATTTGACAATTCCAGGGATGGGCCAATTCCTGGGATGGGATAATTCCAAGGAAGAATCCCAGGGACAGAAAAATTCCAGGGATGGGATATTTCCAGGGATGGGACAATCCCAAGGAATAATCTCAGGGATGGGAGAATTCCAGGATGAGACAATCCCAGGGATGGGACAATCCCAAGGAATAATCCCAGGGATAAGAGAATTGCAAGGATTGCTCAGTCCTAGGGATGGGATATTTCCATGGATGCGACAATTCCAAGGAATAATCTCAGGGATGGAAGAATTCCAGGATGGGACAATTCCTGGGATGGGATAATCCCAAGGAAGAATCCCAGGGACAGAAAAATTCCAGGGATGGGATATTTCCACGGATGGGACAATCCCAAGGAATAACCGCAGGGATAAGAGAATTGCAAGGATTGCTCAATCCCAGGGATGGGATATTTCCAAGGACATGACAATTCCAAGGAATAATCTCAGGGATGGGAGAATCCCGGGATGGGCCAATCCCAGGGATGGGGCAGTTCCAGGATGGAGAGTCCCGTGCTGCTCACCAGGATGTCCTCGGCGCCGTCGCCCACGGCCAGCCCGTGCAGCTGCTGCTGGAGCTGCCCCATCCCCTGCGGGAGGTCCCGCGCCGGGATGAACCAATCCTGCTCCTCCTCCTCCAGCATCTCCTGGAAGCAGCGATCCAGGAACTCCTGCTCCTGCAGCTCCTCCTCCACCTGCCCACACAGACACAGCCCGTGGGAAGCACATCCAGGGGTTTTCCACAGGGTGTGGGAAGAGCCTGTGCTGGGTTGGTGTGGTCAGAAATGTGAATTCTGTCCCCATCTGGGTGGGGCAGTGCCCCTGATCTCCTGGCACACATTATCTGCTCATGGGCCATCTTTAAACCAGCTGGGCAATCATCTTTATCTTCCCACAGCCCATCCTCCCTCCAGGAGATATCTCCTGTTAATGGCCACTGAGTCCCAGGGCATGACTGATAAAATTCCATCATCCCACTGGGAGATGCTCCAGCCAGGGGAGGAGCCAAGCCTTTCCTACCCAGATCAAAACTGACATTTGGAACACCAGAGCAGCCTTTGCCACTGGATTCCAGAGGAAAGCCAGACCTTTGCACATCATCCCTGCACCTTCAGAGGAAACTGCACCTTCTCCAGGAGCACTGCTCCAGCTGAACCACATCTGCCCCTGCAGGAGGATGCAGCCACCATTGAATGGGACTGTGCCAACACCCTGACTGACTGACGGGTGTCAGCTTGGATTCTGACTCTGGCAGGGTTTGGGATTGTTCTGTGTAATACTGCATTGCTATTTTAATTTTCCTAGTAAAGAACTGTTATTCCTAATTCCCATATCTTTGCCTGAGAGCCCCTTAATTTCAAAATTATAATAATTTGGAGGGAGGGTGTTTACATTCTCCATTTCAAAGATAAACTGTCTTTATTGGCAGACACCTGTCCTGCAAACCAGGACAGCCTGGAGCTCCAAGGAGCTCTTGGGATCATGGAATTATTGAATTATTCCTGTTGGGAATGAGGATTCCAGCCCCTTTTCCAAGAGGAATTTTCCCAATTTTCAGGCTCATCCCGTCCCCATTCCCAAATCCTGGCCCCTCCATCAAGGAATTGTAGAGATCCCTGAATTTTCCTGGAATTCCTGGAGCTGCCCAGGCAGGGAAGCCGAGGATGGGGCTGGGAATTGCAGCCGTTCCCATTTTCCTGCTTTTCTCTGGATTTAGGAGACTCTAAGAGGGGAGAATCCTGAAAATTTTGCTCCACAAAAATGTTGGGAAAACCTGAGTTTTTCCATGTTCTGGAGCAGTGGGAAAAGTGGGAATTGTGCCCCAGGATTCTGCACGTCCAGGTGAACATTCCCTGTTTTCCAGCCTTGATGTTTCCCTCAGCTCCATCTTGTGCTGGATCCAAAATCCCAAATCCTCACTAATTCCTCAAATCCCAAAAAAACCCAGATCCCCCTTAAAAAAAACCCAAATCCCTAAAACTCCCTCAAAACCCCCAAAAAAACCCAAATCTCAAAAAAACACCAATCCCCCCAAAAAATTAATTCCTCAAAAAACTCCCACATCCCCCCAAAACCTCAAATCCCCAAATCCAAAAAGGGAAGGGGGGTCCCAAAAAGTAAAGGGAAGGCAAATCCTAAAAAAGAAAGGGAAGGAGATCCCAAAATCCCAAAAAGGAAAGGGAAAGGAAATCCCAAAATCCCAATAAAGGAACAGAAGGGAAATCCCAAAATCCCAAAATCCCAAAAAGGAAAGGGAAGGGGGATCCCAAAAACTCAGGAAGGATCCAAAGGATTTTTTCCCAACTTTCTTCCAGATCCAACCCAAGAGGATAATGTGAAAAAAACTTAAATTTTTAAATTTTAAAATACTGGAATAAATATAAAGCAAAATAAAAGTTTTAAAGAAGTTTCTCTTTCATCTTCTTCTTCAGAAATCTAAATAATCCTGTTTAATTAGATTAAGAAATCTTTTTAATTAAATTTAAAAATCTTGTTTAATTAGATTTAAAAATCTTAAGATAAAAAAATTGCAAGTCACAAGTAATTAAAGTGTTATTAGTAAAAATATTAGTTAAAAGTAAAAATAATTATTAAGTTATAAAGTTAATTAATAAGTTATTAAGTAAAAAGTAAAAATAATTTTACTTTTCTAATTAGACAATTAGCTCTTAAAAGGCCTTATAAATTAACTTAAAGTACTGTAAAACTCACAGTCTGTGAAAATGTAATATAAATAAAAATATTAATAGAAAATAAATTAAAATTAAATTGAAATTAATACACATCCAAGTCCAAAGGGAAAAAAAAGCCTGAAACATTTAATTCCAACACAAAAAAGCAATAATAATAAATTAAATAGATACATAAATAAGTAGGAGAATAAATTTAAAAGTAGATTAAATAAATAAAAAAATAAAATTTATTTTATTGAAAAGAAATTTAAAATAAATAAAATTAATATTAATAAAACAAAAAATAGATAAAATAAAGAGATAATAAAATAAAATACATTAAATACAAAAATAAATTAAATGCCTAAATAAATAAAATTTATTTCTATTTAAAATATTAACTAAATAAATTAAAATTAATAAAATGAAATCAAATAAATGAATAAATAAATAAAACATGTAAATAAATGGTGTTTATTTTTATTAAAAATAAAATTTTAAAAAGAAAATAGATAAAATATATAAATAAAATTTACTTTTATTAAAAATAAATTTTATTTAAAGTAACATTAATAAAATATATTTAATTATTTAATTAGCTAATAAAAGTACATCAATAGATAAAATTTATTTTTATTTAAGAGAAATATTAATTAAAAATAAATATTAATAAAAATGAAGTAAATAAAACAAATAGATAAACCAATAAATAAATACTTAAAATATATAAATTAATGACATTTATTTTTATTAAAAATAATTATTAATTAAATAAAATAGATACTAAATGAATAACGAATGAAAAATAAGAAAGAAAAACAATGCAATGATAATAAAATAAATACTAACAAATTAAATTAAAAATACAATGAAATAAAATAAAGAGCATAAAAAATAAAATAAAATAAAATAAAATAAAATAAAATAAAATAAAATAAAATAAAATAAAATAAAATAAAATAAAATAAAATAAAATAAAGAAAGAAAAATAAAATAAATAAAATAAAATAAAGTCAAGCAGTGCCCTGACCTGCCTGTTGAAATCCTCCTCGTTCTCCATCCACATGTACTCTGCAAAGGGGTTGCTCTCCTTCTCCTCGTGCCCGTTCCCCACGGGATCCTCCTTGGATTTGGGGCTGGAGCTGCTGCCGAGCTCGGAGCCATTCATCCTGGGATGGGAATTGGGAATTGGGAATTGGGAATGAGGGACTTGGAGCCATTCATCCTGGGATGGGAATTGGGAATTGGGAATTGGGAATGAGGGACTTGGAGCCATTCATCCTGGGATGGGAATTGGGAATTGGGAATTGGAGCCATTCATCCTGGGATGGGAATTGGGAATTGGGAATGAGGGAATTGGAGCCATTCATCCTGGGATGGGAATTGGGAATAGGAATGAGGGACTTGGAGCCATTCATCCTGGGATGGGAATTGGGAATTGGGAATGAGGGACTTGGAGCCATTCATCCTGGGATGGGAATTGGGAATGAGGGACTTGGAGCCATTCATCCTGGGATGGGAATTGGGAATGAGGGACTTGGAGCCATTCATCCTGGGATGGGAATTGGGAATTGGGAATTGGGAATTGGAGCCATTCATCCTGGGATGGGAATTGGGAATTGGAGCCATTCATCCTGGGATGGGAATTGGGAATTGGGAATTGGAGCCATTCATCCTGGGATGGGAATTGGGAATGGGAATGAGGGACTTGGAGCCATTCATCCTGGGATGGGAATTGGGAATGAGGGAATTGGAGCCATTCATCCTGGGATGGGAATTGGGAATTGGGAATGAGGGAATTGGAGCCATTCATCCTGGGATGGGAATTGGGAATGGGAATTGGGAAGAGGGACTTGGAGCCATTCATCCTGGGATGGGAATTGGGAATTGGGAATTGGGAATTGGGAATTGGGAATTGGAGCCATTCATCCTGGGATGGGAATTGGGAATTGGGAATGAGGGACTTGGAGCCATTCATCCTGGGATGGGAATTGGGAATAGGAATGAGGGACTTGGAGCCATTCATCCTGGGATGGGAATTGGGAATTGGGAATTGGAGCCATTCATCCTGGGATGGGAATTGGGAATTGGGAATTGGAGCCATTCATCCTGGGATGGGAATTGGGAATGAGGGACTTGGAGCCATTCATCCTGGGATGGGAATTGGGAATTGGGAATGAGGGACTTGGAGCCATTCATCCTGGGATGGAAATTGGGAATGAGGGACTTGGAGCCATTCATCCTGGGATGGGAATTGGGAATTGGGAATTGGAGCCATTCATCCTGGGATGGGAATTGAGAATTGGGAATGAGGGAATTGGAGCCATTCATCCTGGGATGGGAATTGGGAATTGGGAATTGGAGCCATTCATCCTGGGATGGGAATGGGAATGGGAATTGGGAATGAGGGACTCGGAGCCATTCATCCTGGGATGGGAATTGGGAATTGGGAATGAGGGACTTGGAGCCATTCATCCTGGGATGGGAATTGGGAATTGGGAATGGGAATTGGGAATTGGAGCCATTCATCCTGGGATGGGAATTGGGAATTGGGAATGAGGGACTTGGAGCCATTCTTCCTCGGATGGGAATTGGGAATTGGGAATTGGGAATGAGGGACTTGGAGCCATTCATCCTGGGATGGGAATTGGGAATTGGGAATGAGGGACTTGGAGCCATTCATCCTGGGATGGGAATTGGGAATTGGGAATGAGGGACTTGGAGCCATTCATCCTGGGATGGGAATTGGGAATTGGGAATGAGGGCCTTGGAGGCATTCATCCTGGGGACTCTGGGATGGGAATGGGGAGTGAGGGAGCAGCCAGAGATCCCAACCCAGCCCAGATCCCACTGCCACCATGCGGAGGGCTGCATTGATCCCGGGGGGATCTTCCAGCTTTAATGAGCCTAAAATCCAGCCCAGTGTTGGGAATCCATCATTCCATAAATCCATCATTCCATCAATCCATCAATCCATCATTCCATCATTCCATCATTCCATCTTTCCATTAATCCATCAATCCATTATTCAATCATTCCAGTAATCCATCATTCCATCTCTCCATCAATCCATAAATCCATGGATCCATTCATCCATAGATCCATCCATAGATGAATACATGGATCCATCAATCCATCCATAAATCCATCCATCTATAAATCCATCAATCCATGGATCAATTCACGGATCAATCCATCAGTACATGGATCCATCAATCCATTAAACCATAAACTCATACATCCATCAATCTATCAAGCCATAAATCCAGGAATCAATCCATGGATCCCTCCATCCATCAGTCCATCAATTAATCAATCCCTCCATCCACAAATCCATCCATCCATGACTGGCTTATCCTTGAGAAGGATCATACTATCCCAAAAATGCCAAAGTTTGGGAAGTTTTTAGAAGTTTGGGAATGGGGGATGAGGTCAGGGATGATGGGAGAGCTGGGAATGTTCCCCTGGAGAAGAGAAAATTCCAGGGAATCCTCAGAGTCCCTGCAGGGGCTCCAGGAGAGCTGGAATTTGGGACAAGGCCTGGAGGGACAGGACACAGGGAATGGCTCCCACTGGGAAAGGGGAGATGGGGCTGGGATCTTGGGAAGGAATTCCTGCCTGGGCTGCAATTCCCAGATTTGCTGTGGCTGCCCCTGGATCCCTGGGAATGTCCAAGGCCAGGGATCCACCTGGGACAGTGGGAGGTGTTGGGGTTGGAATGGGATGGGATTTAAGGTCCCTTCCCACCCAAATTCCAGGATTCCATGGAGGAATCCAGGCAGGAGAGGCCAGGACACTTTTCAGGCTCCCTCTGCTCCTCCAGAGCAGGAATTATGGAAAATCACCAGGCCAGGTGATCCCAGAACCTGGATCCTTTCCCAAAACCTGGATCTTTTCCCAGAACCTGGATCCTTTCCCAAAACCTGGATCCTTTCCCAAAACCTGGATCCTTTCCCAAGGCCTGGATCCTTTCCCAAGGCTTGGATTCTCCCATTCCCAGCTCCACAGCTCCAGCTGGTGCCACCACTTTCCCAACACTCCTTCCCAGATCTCCTGACTCCCACTCCAGGAATTCCCAATCCCTTGGGCTCTAATCCCCTTTCCCAGATACAATCCCTGCAGGCAGAATCCCACATCCTGTTCCTTATCCCATTTTCTCTCCTGGCTGTGTGGATTTTTCCCATTCCCAGCTCTCCCAGATGCCGAGGAACCACGGCCTGTTTCCTATTTCCAGCCTGGATCCAGGATAATCTCATCTCATCCCACTCTGTTTTAATCCCCACCACAATCCCAGCACAGCTCTGCTGGATTCTCCCAGAAAAAACCTCCAGCTCCTGAACCCAGTCCAAGCAATGCTCAGGAACCTCATTCCAAATTCCTTCTGGAGCAGCTGCCAGGATTCTCTCCAGGAAACCTGGGCCTCACCTCCCTCCCAGCCAGGAATTCCTTCCCAATATTCCATAAAAATCTCCCCTTTCCCAGTGGGAGCCATTCCCTGTGTCCTGTCCCTCCAGGCCTTGTCCCAGATTCCAGCTCTCCTGGATCCCATTTAGGGACTCTGAGCATTCCCTGGAATTTTCCCTTCTCCAGGGGAACATTCCCAGCTCTCCCAGCCCGGCTTGGAGCATCTCCATGGCACAGGAAGGGTTAACCAGCAGAATTCCATCCCAAAATCCCAATATCCTGCCCATCCCAGCCCAGTGGCAGTGGGAATCCATTCCCTGCATCCCTTTGGAAAAGCTCCTTCCCCAAGGAACAGAGCTGCTTTTCCCATGGCAGCATTCCCAGCACAAACAATTCCAGGGCTGGAATTCCAACGGGATCCCCGTGCCAGGGATCCCAGTTTATCCTGGTTTATCCACCCCCATTCCCTCTGCAAACATCAGGAGGGGAAGCACAGCTCAGATTTGGGAATTTTGGAGCCTTTTCCCCACCAGAACCATTCCACAATTGCAGGATTTGATCCATGGTTTTGTTGTCACACCCTCTCTCAGCCTGGCAGCTCCCAAAATCCCAAATCCCAGCAGAACAGGCACTGTCAGCACACAAGAAAGGAGCTGGCAGCTCCCAGGATTCCAGAGCTGGAATGATCCCAGGGATTGTCCCATCCAGGATGAGCCTTGGTGACCCAGGTTCATCATTCCATGGCAAACCAAATCTCCTGGGAAGGGACAATTCTGTTTTTTCTCCTTTCACCAATGCCAGCAGGGACAGGGCTGGAGCTGTGGATTGGGTTGGAAATGAGAAATTCCCAAAGGGTTAAATCCTCCTGGAACTGCTGGAGGGAATCCAGAGGATTTGGAAAGCTGGGAATGTTCCCCTGGAGAAGGGAAAATTCCAGGGAATGCTCAGAGTCCTTGCAGGGGCTCCAGGAGAGCTGGAATTTGGGACAAGGCCTGGAGGGACAGGACACAGGGAATGGCTCCCACTGGGAAAGGGGAGATTGGGCTGGGATCTTGGGAAGGAATTCCTGCCTGGGCTGCAATTCCCAGATTTGCTGGGGCTGCCCCTGGATCCCTGGGAATGCCCAGGCAGCGAGTCTGCCAAACCCACACAGGCTGGGGGATCCAAAGGAAACTGGGGGTGGGAATGGGAATGGGGATGGGAAACGGGAACCGGGAATGGGGATGGGGATGGGAATGGGGAATGGGGATGGGGATGGGGATGGAGAAGCCGATCCCAGCCCGGGACTTCGGGGACTGTTTTGGGATACACTTCCCGGCGGTACCGGGGCAGGAGCCCAAGCGGAGCCTGGCAGGGTCCCAGCGCCAACCGGAGCCCCTCAGGAGCCCGCGGGACAGCGGGGCCTGCTCGGCCGCTCAGCCCCCGTGTGCCCGGTGTCCCCGTGTCCCCCCGTGCCCCCCGGTGGCTCGGGCTGTGTCCCTCCGCTGTCCTCGCCATGTCTCGGGCGGTGTCCCCGCTGTCCCCCCCCTCCGGTACCTCGGGCCGGGCCGGTGCCGCTCCGCGCCCTCAGCCGCCGCCGCCGCCGCCAACACGCCCACGCCTCCCATTGGCCAGCGCCGCCACGTAGCCCCGCCCCTCAGCGCTCTGGTTGGGTAACGCGGATGCAAACCGCGTTGCTATTGGACGGCTGAGCTGTCAATCACGTAGCACAGCACACCCACCGAGCCGCGCTCCGCATTGGCTGCCGCCGGCGGCGCTGATTGGCTGAGCGCACGCGTCCCCCACGTGGGGCAGACGGGCAAACGCGGGTGGGCGGGGCCACACGCGATGTAAATAACAGTGAACGCCCCGCCTCCGCGGCTGGGCAATGATTGACAGAAGTTTCGTCCAATGGGAGGAGATATTACAAACAACCCGCCACGCCGCGGAGGTGTGTTGATAGAGGAACGCTGATTGGCCGAATCATGTAAACACAGTGAGGGGGCGGGGCGGTCACGTGCCCGGCGCGTGGTTTGTGGGGGGAGCCCCAACCTGAATTTTGGGGGGAGAATTGAGCTGTGACCCCCCCCCAGTGCTGGGGACATCCGGCTCTGCACCCCCAAAATGGGGGGTACGGGACCCCAGAACGGGGGAGCACATGGGGGGAGCCGGGTCCCGCTTCTGCGCCCCCAGATTGGGGATAAGTGGGTGGGGGGCTCAGCCCTGCACCCCGAATTTTGGGGACACTCTGGGGGGTTTTACCCAGTCCCACACCCCCATAATAGGGCCAGGAACGTGGGGGGGGGGGGGGTGCTCAGCCCTGCACCCCCAGTTTTGGGGACACTTTTGGGGGTTTCACCCAGCCCCGCACCCGAATATTTGGGACAGCAGCAGTGGGGGTACCCTGCTCTGCATCCCTAATTTTGGGGACATTATTGGGGGGTTTTACCCAGACTCGCACCCCAATATTGGGGCCAGAAACGGGGGGGACCCTTCTCTGCACCCCAAATTTCGGCGCCACCTCCAGGTGGGGACAATGGGGACAGCCCCGGGGGGGTCCCGCTCGTGCAGCCGCGGTTTTGGGGTCACCAGGATATTTCCCCAACATCGCACCCCGATAAAGGTGAGACCCGTGTCCGGGGCCCCCCCGGCTGCTCCAGCGCCGCCTCCCCGCGGTGACGATCCCGATCCCTGTCCCGATCCCTGTCCCGATCCCTGTCCCGATCCCGGATCCCGGTCCCGGTCCCGATCCCCGCGCGGATCCCGCGATGCCGGCGGGCGGCGGCGGCTCCTCCGCGCCCCCCCGAAATCGGGGTCCCCGGCCCCCCCCGAGCCCGCTGCCCCCCGACCCCGTCGGACGGTGAGTGCCCCGCACCCCCCGCGTGTCCCCAAGTCCCCCCCGCGTGTCCCCAAGTCCCCGCCCCGCCTTTCCCAGCCTCACGTGGCACATCCCGACCCCGAATTTTGGGGAGATGCAGCTGCGAACCCCCAGATTTGGGGTGAGGGTCCCACCTCACCTTGGGGGGCTCCGGCGGGAAGGTGCCCGTGGGAGGGGGGGACACACCTGTGGGGACCCCCATGGCAGAAAAGGGGGAGCAAAAATCTCCCTGCACCCCTCGGTGTGACCCCGAGCCCATTCCCCACTCCAGACCGGGATTTTTGGGGTGAGGGGAGCAATTTTGGGGTGAGGGGAGCAATTTTGGGGTCTCTGCGCCCTGGGGGATTCACCCCTCGGTGTGACCCCAAACCCATTCCCTGCTCCGTGCTGGGGTTTTTGGGGTGGGGGGCGCAGATTTTGGGGTCTCCGTGCCCTGGAGGCTCCATGCACAGTTTGGGGGTCACCCTGGGACAGGGACACCCCGAATCTTTGGGGTGTGTCCCCTCCCCAAACGTGGGGTCCCCTCAGTCCCCCCGGGCGCTGCTGAGGGATGGGGACAATTCACGGCTGGGGGACAATGCGGGGGGGGGTTGGATGGAGGGCAGTGTCCCCAAATTTGTCCCCCAGGCCAGCAACTGGGTGGTGGCACGAGGGTCGCCAGTGTCCCCAGAGCTATTTCCGTCCCCGTGCCCCCAGCAGGTGCTAATCCCGGGCCAGTCCCAAAAACAAGAGGGACAAACACGACAAAGTGTCCCCAAGGCCAGCGCGGGGCTGTAAAACGAGCAGGAGGTGACAATCCCCGTCCCCAGGGCCACCCAGAACGCGACACCTCGGGGACAAGTGACACCCCCGGGGGTGGCTGCGGGCTCCTTGTATGGCTGGGGACAGCGGTGGCACCAGACGGGACAAAAATAGCGCGGGGCTGATCCCGGCAAAGGCTGAGGGGACACGGGGGTGGCACCTCGGGGTTTGGGGTGCGGGGGGGCTGTGGTGGCACTGGAGGGGTGGCACGGGATGTCGCCAGGGTTGGGGACAGATGTGCTGGGGGGTTTGGAGCGGGACAGCCCCGCGAGGTCACCGAGGGCCACTGAGCCACTCCGGGAATGTCACCAACACACGGGGACACAGCCGGCGATGACAGCGAATGTCACACAGCGCCAGGGCTGGCAGCGCACGTGGTGCCGGGCACGGGGACAGCGACACGGGGCTGGCTGTCCCCAAACAGCGACACGGGGCTGGCTGTCCCCTGTCCCCAAACAGTGACACAGGACTGGCTGTCCCCAAACAGCGACACGGGGCTGGTGTCCCCTGTCCCGTCCCTAACAGCGACACGGGGCTGGCTGTCCCCGCGTTGTTTCCTGTCCCCAAACAGTGACACAGGACTGGCTGTCCCCTGTCCCCAGCAGTGACACAGGGCCGGCTGTCCCCTGTCCCCAGCTGTGAAACGGGGCTGGCTGTCCCCTGTCCCGACACAGTGACACAGGGCTGGCTGTCCCCTGTCTTGGCCCCAGCAGTGACACAGGGCTGGCTGTCCCCTGTCCTGTCCCCACACAGTGACACGGGGCTGGCTGTCCCCTGTCCTGTCCCCACACAGTGACACGGGGCTGGCTGTCCCCTGTCCCCAGCAGTGACACGGGGCTGGCTGTCCCCGCGCTGTCCCCACACAGGGACACGGGGCTGGCTGTCCCCTGTCCCCACACAGTGACACGGGGCTGGCTGTCCCCTGTCCTGTCCCCACACAGTGACACGGGGCTGGCTGTCCCCTGTCCTGTCCCCACACAGTGACACAGGGCTGGCTGTCCCTTGGCCCAGCAGTGACACAGGGCTGGCTGTCCCCTGTCCCCAGCAGTGACACGGGGCTGGCTGTCCCCTGTCCTGTCCCCACACAGGGACACGGGGCTGGCTGTCCCTTGGCCCAGCAGTGACACGGGGCTGGCTGTCCCCTGTCCCCAGCAGTGACACGGGGCTGGCTGTCCCCTGTCCCCAAACAGTGACACAGGACTGGCTGTCCCTTGGCCCAGCAGTGACACGGGGCTGGCTGTCCCCTGTCCCCAGCAGTGACACGGGGCTGGCTGTCCCCTGTCCCCACACAGGGACACGGGGCTGGCTGTCCCCTGTCCCCAGCAGTGACACGGGGCTGGCTGTCCCCTGTCCCCAAACAGTGACACGGGGCTGGCTGTCCCCTGTCCTGTCCCCACACAGGGACACGGGGCTGGCTGTCCCTTGGCCCCAGCAGTGACACGGGGCTGGCTGTCCCCGCGCTGTCCCCTGTCCCCCCGCTCTCAGGGGACACGGACCGCGCTCTGTCCCCGCCCCGGCGCCGCTGTCGCGCAGCGCTGTCCCCTCGGGGCTGGTGGCCCCATCTGCTGTCACACCTTGGGGACATCGCTGAGAGCTCCGCGACCCCCGGGGCTGGCCCGGCTGAGGAGTTAATGAGTTAATGTGTTAATGAGTTAATTGGGGACAGCAGCTGCCCAGCGTCCCCCGGAGCCTCCAGTCCCCCATTACCCCAAGGCCACCACATGTCCCCAAGTGCCACCATCCCCCCAGAGACGGGGATTCCATCCTGGCCTGGGCAGCTGTGCCAGGGCTGGAAAAGCTTTTCCAGGAGGAAAATTCCCATTACCCCACCTGAGGCTGTTCCTGAGATCTCATCCCATCCCAAATCCCTGTTCCCAAATCCCCGTTCCCACCCCACTGATCCTCCCTGATCCCCCTTTTCTCCAGACTGAGCATTCCCAGCTCCCAAAAATCCCCTCATTTTCTGGCTACATCCCAAAAATATTCTCCTCACCATCCCAAAATTCTTGTGGGACAGAGGATTCAGGGCTGATCTGAGTTGTTTGTTTTTTTTTTTTTTTTTTTTTATTTGTTTGTTTGTTTGTTTTTGGATGGAGGGGATTATTTTGACCCTCAGCATATCCAAGATGAGTAAAAGCAATTTGGGATATTTGGGATTGCTCAGCATCCCTAAAAGAGCAGAATTCTTCGTGCCCATCCTTTAATTTAAATATTTACGAGAATTCCTTCAATTCTGTCCTTCAGGGTTAAAGTGACCAAAAGTGATTCCCCAATTTTGGGGTTCACGCCAGATTTTCCCTCCCAAAATCTTTTCCATCAGGAAAAACTCAGGCTGGAATTGGCAAAACAGCCTCAAGTCCATGGAATTCAGCTGGGAATTGGATGCAGGAATTTTGGGAATACAGAAGGATTTTTCCTTCCTGAGTTAGCTCGGATTTTTTGGGAAAATCCGACCCCAGGGAGTCACTTTGGCTGGATTTTGTTGTGGGTGCCCAAAATTCAGCTCCAAAATATGCTCTGAATTCCCTGGAAATGGTGTGGGATGGGGCAGGGTTGCAAAATTTGGAATTTTGGGATTTTCAAAGGAATAACACAGCAGCTTTAAAGGTGTTTTTGGTGATTCTTGGATTCCAGAAGTGTTTTGTGGGATGAGCCTGAATTTGGGGATAACGTGAGCCCATTGGAAATTCCAGGGATTCCTGCTGCTGCTCCCAAGCAAATCCCAGATTTGATCCCCTTAAATCCCAACAATTCCACCCCATCCGTGGGCAGGGACACCTCCCACTATCCCAGGTTGCTCCAATTCCTTTCCAAACTGGCCTTGGACATTCCAAGGATGGATAATCCATCCCGAGAATGATCATGGACAAATCCCTGGCAATCAGCACCTCGTGGTTCTCCCTGGAATTTCTGGGGCTGCCACTGTCTCTCCACGGAACCCAAAACACCTTGAAGAGAAATTTGGAATAAATCCAGCAGGAATAAATCCTCGGTGCTGAGGGAGGCTGAGCTGGAAACCCAACCTTGCTCTATTTAGGGCCAGTTTTAACCCAAACAGCCAGATCCCATCTTTTTAAGGTAAAAATGCTGAATTTATGGACTTTAAAGGCTTGAGTAAGGATGAAATTAAGGCTCTAAGTGTAAAATTGACTTGGTTTGCAGCTCCCTTTTTATAGTCTGGTTTTCCTTGTAGTAATCAATAATTGTTATTGTTTTGTTGTAATAATTCTGCAAGGTAGGGAGTGCTGGTCAAAGGAACTTCCAAATTTTTGTGGGGCAGCTCTTGGGACAATTGGTCATGTAACCATCTGGTCTTGGCAGATAAAAAACAGGAGAAGTGGGAATTCTGATCTTTAGCAGTTAGTTTGTGATTGATTACACAAAGGCAGGAAATCTGATTCTGCAAAAACCCTTTCAGACTATGGAAAACCCTTTTTTTTTTTTTTTTTTTTTCTTTTACAAACTGGTATAGACAATATTCATAACAAGGGGATTTAAACAGAGTGGGTTCAATCATATATTTCCCTTTATCTAGGTCCATGTTCTTTTCTTATTTGAAGTATTCTGGTTTATACAAACTCCAAAACTTCCATGATTAACACAAATCATTTGTCAATTCTCACAATTACACAAAGGCAGGAAATCTGATTCTGCAAAAACCCTTTCAGACTATGGAAAACCCTTTTTTTTCTTTTTTTTTTTTTTTTAATAAACTGGAATACACAATATTCATAACAGGAGGATTTAAACAGAGTGGGTTCAATCACGTTTCCCTTTATCTAGGTCCATGTTCTTTTTTTATTTGAAATATTCTGGTTTATACAAACTCCAAAACTTCTAGGATTAACACGAATCATTTATCAATTATCACAATGGGGCAAATTACAGAAATAACAGCAAAAAAACTAAAAGTGGCAAAAATAAATATTAAAAGAAGAAATAAAACTCTGTAACAGCAGCGCCGTGCTGAGTAACATGCATTGCCGCCGTCCTTTTACGTGAGGGCGACTCCCAGCATGCCCCGCGGCGCTAATTTGCATATTACGCACACGCGCAGCTCCTCCTCCACCCCAAGTCCTTTACTCCCAGCATGCTCCGTGGTGCTAATTTGCATATTATGCGCATGCGCAGCTCCTCCTCCGCAACAAGTCCTTTTCTGCGCGGATGACACCCAGCATGCCCCGCGGCGCTAATTTGCATATTACGCGCACGCGCAGCTCCGCCCCCGCCCCCCCAAGCCCGCGCTGTCTCCGCGCAGCCGCAGTGCGCCCGGCGCGCCGTGTCCCTCCGCGCTCCCCTCCCGCCTCTCCCGGCGCTTTTCCCCGGTGTTTTTTAGGGTTTCTTCCCGGTTGTCCCGGTTCTTTCCGGCGGCGGGGGACGCGGGGAGAGCGGTGGTTGCGCGCAGGCGGAGGTAGGAGGCGAGCGGCGGCCGCTTCCCCCGGAGCGGTGCGGGCTGAGGGGGACGCGCGTAATGGCGGCTGCGTGAGGGGGGGGCAGCGGGAGAGGGGCCCTCATGAGGAGCTTCGCCCTGTGGATGTTTATTCTTTTATTTTTTTACCCCTTCTTCTCTTATTCCTTATCTTTTAACCCCTTTAGTGTTAATATTTTATCCTGATAAAGCCGCCCGACCTGCAGCGCAGCCGCAGTCCCATCACAGATTCTCCACATTTTAGACCCGGCAGGGATTTAAAATTCAATTTTGAAATTAAAATCTCGAGTTTAGGCGATTTGAAGCGAGGGGAACGCTGCTCTGGTCCTCCCTCCATTCCCTGCACGTCAAACAACACTCAAAGCCTTAATTAATCCTTACTCAGGTCTTTAAACCCATAAAATCGGTATTTTTTTAATCTTAAAACAATGGGGTCCGGCTGTTGGGAGTTGTTGTTTTGGGTTAAAATTGAAAATTTGCCCTAAATAGAGCAATACCAGCCTCAGGTTGTGTTTGCACCTCAAGACCTGGATGTGACCTCAGGCATTTCTTTGTGGTTTGGGGTTAAAAACGCGGCTTTTCCATCTTTTTTTCTGCTTTGAAAGAAAATAATTGAGCAGAATTAGGTCAAATACACGAAAAAAATTTATATTTTCTTAAGGCCAAGTGTTGTAACTCTGCAGCATCACGTGGTTTGCAGGAACTTCCTCTTTTGGAGAATTTAACTTTTAAAAATACAATTTATGTATAGGCTTCGGTGATTTTAGTGTTATTTTAAACCCAAAATATTAATTTTTTTAACGTTATTTTTTATAAACCAGGCTTGTTATTTTATTAGTTTTAAAATCTCTTTTTATAGATTTATTTCTAAATATATTTACATAAAACTTCATGGGTTTTTTGACTCAGAACCCGAACTAAACCCCCCCCCCCCCCCAAAAAAAAAATCTTATTCCAGCCCAGAATTGATGTTTAATGTTTTTGGGTTGGGTTTTTTGCTCCTGTCTCTGCTGTTGGATCCTTCCCTGGACATCTAGAACCTTAAATCAGCTGCTGGCAGGATTGGAGAGGGTGGATCTGATATGAGCTCACGATTTTCTTTGGAATAAGAAGGAAAAGATTTTCTCTGAGGAAAAGGAGTATCATAAATTTAATTTTTATTTTCTTTTTTCTCATTTAAATCTGCCCCTGGGTGTGAGTTAGTTCCCCAAACTCTGCTGAAATTGAGGATATTTATCCAAAGGTGGGGTTTGCCAAAACCTGGATTTCTTCTCTTCCCTCTTTTCATTCCCCAGTTTGGAATTGGGATTGTTTTTCTGCCAGACAAAGAGCTCATGTGGGTGTTTCCCTTTTATTTTTTATTATTGAAGGTAAATAAAACTATTTTCCTGCTTCTTTGCCACCAATTAAATATTCTGTGTGGAATTCTGGGCTCTTTTGGGGAATTTTAGGCAGGAATGTCAGTGATGGTGCTGAAATCGATTTATCCAACTTGGTGCTGCTCTGAAAGTGGAATTTGAGGAAGATTCCTGGTGTTAAAAATGTTCAATTTTGGTCCTGCTTTAGGAATTCCTGGCTGAAAGGCTTGTCCTGATTTTTTTTTTTTTTTTTTTTTTTTTTTAAATATAAACCTCCTGCCTTAAAGGCTGGGATGGGGCAGAATTTTGGGTTTCACAGCTGGTGTTGGGGTTCTGCTGGGGTGGGGATGGAGTTAACTTTTTCTGGGAGTTTTGTTTGGGATTTGGGAGCTGAGTTTGGCATTTTCCTGGAGTGGCTGAAGGGATATCCCATCCCTGCATCTCCTTTTCCATAGGAAATTTGGGATGGAGGAGTGGGAAAAGGCGAGTTTGACTTTTGGGATTACACAGAGTGGGAGGAATAACTTCACTTGGCTTTTGCTTCCCTTTTTCCCCCATGGTTTTATCTCATCCCAGGAATTTTTTTATTCAAGTGCTTCCTTTCCCATCCTGCTCTGTTTTTTTTTTTTTTTTTTTTTTTTTTTTGTTTTTTTTTTTTTTTTTTTTTTTTTTTTTTTTTGTTTTTTGTTATTTGTTTTTTTTTTTGGGAACTGCATCCTTCAGGCTTTACAATTCCAGGTCAGCTTTTGCTGTTGTCTTTTTCCTGGGAAAAATCCAAGTTTCCAGGCTGGGATTTGTCCTCTTCTCATTATCCAGATGCTCCAGGACCATTCCCATTCTGTCTTCCTCTTCCTCCTCATCCTCCAGGATGAGATCCTGGTGGGATTGGAACATTGCCAGTGATTCTGGCTCTTGGAATTCCAAAATCCACCCATCCCAATCTGGGATCTGGAGTTGGCCCAGAGGAGGATTTGGCTCCCAGAGGAGCCAATTTCACCTCGAAAATCCTGGGAATTTTTGCCTGAAGAGGGCAGGTGATACTGCTGGAATGCCAAAACACCTGGGTCTCTTGTTGTGTGCTGGATTTGGGCCGTGCTGGAGGAGCTGGAGGATCCCAGGATATTGGGATAATATGGATGGACACCACAGATAACCCAGAAAATCCAGGAGCTCCTGCTGGAACTGGGGTTGTGCTGGAAGGTGTCACTCTGGAGGTGACAATCCCAGAGATCCAGAGGGTGGTGAACTGCCCAGGCCCACCCAGAATCACAGGAAAGAATTCCCAGCTGCAGGAAAAGGCCTTGCCCAAGTCCTGACTGTGATGAGAGAACATCTGGGCTGCTGTGAATGAGGAATTCTCCAGAGGGAAGGACCATGGCACCCTGTGGATGCCATCAGGAAAGAGGAGGAAAATCCCAGTTCCTTCCAAAACATTCCAAGATTTTGCCATCAAACAAAGGAAGAGCAGGGAACATGCAGAGGAGATGCAGGTCTTGGGGCTGGATGTGGTCAGTTCTGGAAAAGCTCTTGCAAAAACACAGCAGCTTTCTAAGCTTGGCTTTGGTTCCAGCTTTGTTTATTTGCACAGAGCCAGACAATTCCATGCTATTTATAGGGACAAATCAGGAAATTCTCCTTTGGAATTTCCTTTTGGATAAACCTTGTGTGTAATGGGAGAAATTCGCTTCTGCTTTCTCCTGAGGTTCTTGGGGAAAAGGAGGCTCCAGAGGGATCTCCACAACTCCCTGACAGGGAGGGGGATTTGGGATCTGATCCCAAGGAATAACAGGAAAAGAGGGAATGGGCTCAGGTTGGACACAGCAGGAATTTCCTCATGGGAAGAGCAGTTTGGAAGTGCCCAGGGAGGTTTGGAATCCCCATCCCTGGAGGTGTCCAAGGAATTCCTGGATTTGGCACAGCTTGGACTGGATGATCCTGGAGGAATTTTCCAAAACAGAATATTCCCAGGATTCAGGGCTGTTGCAGGTGGGGTTTCCCTGCCCTTTTTCTCCGTGCAGGAGTTCTTGCTCTGGATCTGTCTCTTGCACTGCAGGCACCAGGGAGAGTTTCAAATCCAGAATTCCCATTTCTCCATCTGTATTGGGAAGCCTGGAAAAATGGAATCAGGAAGTTGAAGGGAAAGTGAGGAAGGTGTTGTTGGGCTTGTGTTGTGCTCTGAAGTTCTGGGATTGCTGTTCCCAGGGATCAGCTGGGAATGTTCCCCTGGGGAAGGGAAGAGCACAGAGTCCCTGAAGGGCTCCAGGAGAGCTGGAGAGGGACTGGTGACAAGGCATGGAGGGACAGGACACAGGGAATGGCTTCCAGTGGGAAAGGGGAGATTGGACTGAGATTTCGGAAGGAATTCCTGCCTGGGAGGGTGGGGAGAGGCTGGGCTGGAATTCCCAGCTTTGCTGTGGCTGCCCCTGGATCCTTGGCAGTGTCCAAGGTCAAGTTGGATCCACCTGGGGTGGTGGAAGTGTCCCTGATGTGTGGGTGGGATTGGATGGGATTTCAGCTCTTTTCCCACCCAAACCATTCCATGATCCCACCTGATTCCCGCTCAGTGTCACTGCAGCCCCAGCTCGGGCTCAGTCCCTGCTGGGGTGTCCCTGTCCCAGCAGCAGCGCTTCCCAGGCTCCAACACTTCCCAAACAAAGCTGCCTGGAAGAGGAAGGTGAGGATCTCCCTGATATCTCCAGACCATTGTTCCTCCATCTTGGCATTTCCTTAGAATCATTTCCTTTGGGAAGGTCACTCAGTAGCTCCTAGTCCGCAGCCCTTCCTAAAATCCCAGAATGATTCGGGTGGGATGGGACCTCAAATCCCATCCAAAGCCACCCTGTGCCATGGATGGGGACATTTTCCATAAACCAGGTTGCTCCAAGTCTTTCCCAGCCTGGATCCCATCCCTGGCCAGGCTGAGGAGCTGAGGTTTGCAGAGGTGAGTTGTTATTCTCGATCCTGCTGCAGGAGCTTCCCTGCTCCCATGTGTCCTGGAAATACCTGGAGAGGTAAAAACTCATCCTATGGGAATTCTGGGGTTTTTTTTCTCCTTGGAATCCGTGGAATTAAGGTTGGTGGTGTTTGAGATCTGCTCTGCTAATCCATTTGTGTTTGTCCTGTTGATGGGTGGCTTTGACAATTCCTTCTCCAAGTGCTTCCCACAGGGAATTTTTGTCCTCCAGTGCTGGAAATTCTGGAGAAAATGCCGGCTGAAAGGCAGGACGTGGCGTGGGGAATGTTGGTTCACGTTTGTTTGGAAACCCTCTGGAACAAACTTGGAAATTGGTTGAAATCTGATTTAATTTGTGGAGGGAGGAGCAATATTGGGTGAGAGGCTGGAATTTTGGAAATGCTGTCTGGTGGGAATCTGGTTATTGTTTGCTTGGAGAGGATTAATAGGATTCGTGTTTCTCCTGAGCCCTGAGCAGTTTGTACTCGGTTCAAATGAAATAATTCCTCAAAAAAACCTCACACCCAGATGGGAACAAACTCCAGGAACTGTGCCGGAAAATCTGCAACGGTGTTTGGTCATTCCCTGTACAATTGATTCCTTGAGCTGTGATCTCAGTGTGAACCTCTGCTCATGGAAGAAATTCCATCTGGACTCAACTTCCATGAGTTTGGAAAGCAGAACCCCGCGACAGCGTCGGCGAGATGAGAACCTCGGCGCCGCAGGAATTCCACGCAGAGCTTCGGGAAAACTCCTGGAGAACCTCGTGTATGGCTGCAAGAAGAGTCCAATTCCAGGAGACAGCAGATGGACAAAGGGGAAATGAGGAATTCCCGGGTTTGGAGTTTCCCTGGTTTGGGTTGGGATTTTTTTGCCATGTTTGGGGTTGGGAATGGGGACGGAGCTGGGAACGCGCTGATGTTGTGGCTGCTGCTTTGTCCTCGCCCTAAATCTAGAATTCTGCTCGGTCCCCGAGGAGCTGCACAAGGACTTTGCCAGTCTTTGATGTTTTCCTGGTCTCAAGCTCCATCCCTGGGCTGCTTGGACAGGGCTTGGAGCAGCCTGGGATAAGGGAGGTGTGGAATGGGGTGGGCTTTAAGGTCCCTTCCAGCCCAAACCCTTGTGTGATTCTCTCTCCAAAACTCGGTGGTGTTTCATTTTCCTCTCCCTGTACCTGTACCTTCTTCTCCCCCTCACATCACCCAATTCTCAGTGATTTCACCCAAACCAAGCCCCACTTCCCTTGACCACGGTGCTTTTTTTACGTAGATTTGTTGTTGTTGTTGTTCCTGGATGATTTTACTCCTCTCTGTTTCAAACCCTTCCCATCTAAACTCTTGGAGAGATTGGATATTTTCTACACACAGAATTCCAGCCTCATCCCACCCTGTGAATTCTTGCAGGGTTTGCTCTTCACCCATGAGAGATCCATGGGAGTGTCCTCCTGGAAAGCGCTCCGGCCTCGGCTCAGCTCCACCCAGTTGGAACTGGTTGGAGTTCTCCACCTAAATGGTTTCACTTCCAACTCATCCCTCGTCATGGACAGGGGGGGGTTTCACTCTTTGCCTCACTGCTCCTGAAATTATTAATTGTAATTAAACCCAATCTCTGTTCTCACCAAGAAGTGAAATGCCAGGTTTTAAGTGATGCTGTTGGAATTGTCACCACAGGTTGTGTTCCCTGTGACATCCATCTTGTTGGGTTCAGCTTGTTAATCACCTGTTTCATTGATTAATCACCTGTTCTCTATATTGAACATTTTAAATAGTGAAAGAAAATGTTTTCTGTGTGAATTTTGAGTGCTTTAAACCGTGATGCAAATCTCGCTTTTGTGCCTCGGGTTTGCTTTTCTCCCCGTCCTAGAAGCCGCTGTGAGCAGATGCCAAAGATGACCCATCTAATCCTTGTCTTTTAACTTGCAGCTTTGTGTTGTTCTTGGAAAGTTTCGCACCACTTGTGAATTCCCTGAACCTTGGCCTTGCCAGCCCCTTTGTGTTGGGCCCTCCTCCTTTTCAGCTTGCCCAAATTAAGACCCACTTGGCTCTCCAGCACTTGGCTGCCAGCGGCGGGCGGGCACCTCCCCACGCTGGCGTCCACCAGGCATTGCTGAAAGACGCAATGTTTAGCCCCAGAGGAACCTTGCCCCCGAGGCCCAGAGGACCCAACCCGTCGGGCACCAAAGCCCCGGCAGCTTTCGGGGCCGGAGGCGCGGCGGGGCCGCCCAGGAAAGCCGCGCCCGCGACGCCCCAAGCAGCGCCCCAAAGATTCTCGGGGCAGGACGCGCAGCAGTGGACGGGATCGCAGAGGATCAACGTCCGCGTCACGCTGCACAGGGCCGATCCCAGGAAAGTCAAGGAGAAGAGCAGCCTGCACCAGGAGCAGAAGGGAGACCCGCGTGCCAATCGCTGGGATGGCGGCCCCAGCACCGCTGGGCCGAAGCCGCCCGGCCCGGCGCCGGTCTTGGAGCAGAATTCCAACCCCCAGAACCGCTACACGCCCGAAAGCGCCTCCAGCATTTTAGCGAGCTTCGGTTTGTCCAACGAAGACCTGGAAGAGCTGAGCCGCTACCCCGACGACCAGCTGACGCCTGAGAACATGCCGAGGATCCTGCGGGAGATCCGCATCCGGAAGCTGGGCCACGCCGTGCCCGGCCTGCACGCTCCGAACCGCGGTGACGAGCCGGCGGGCGACAGTGGCAGCACCGCCGTCAAGGGCAAAGTGATCGACTACGGCCACGCCAGCAAGTACGGCTACACCGAGGACCCGCTGGAGATCCGCACCTACAACCCCGAGGCGCTGCCCGAGGAGCCGCTGGAAGCGCGTGTCTACAATCCCGAAAGCTCGAATGCGGAGAACCGGGAAGAGTTCCAGCGGGAGCAGAGCGTGCCGGTGGCCGTCCCACAGCCACCGCCGCCACCACCGCCGCCCAACGTGCCGTGCAACCCCGTGTTCCCGGCCGAAGAAATCATCAAGCTGCCGGCGTTCCCCGCCGACTCCTCACCCGCTCCGCCGTTTTTCCCGGCCGAGCCGCCGGCCAAGGTGCCGGGGCTGTGCGGCGCCGCGCCTGCCGCGCTGCCGGTGGTGAAGCCGGTGTCCCAGCCGCCCATGCCGCCGGTGCTGCCGCCCATACTGCCGGCACTGCTGCCCACGCCCATGCCGCAGCCCATGCTGCCGCCGGTGATGCCGCCGCTGGTCCAGCCGCCCGTCACCCAGCACGTGTTGCCGCCCTTGCCAACGCCGCCCTTCTCGGCCGGGCTCTTGGCCGCCATCAGCCAACACGAGCAGAAGCAGCGCAACAGCGGCAGCGCCCATCCCGCGCCCGGCGCTGCCGGCGGGACCTCGGCGGGACACAAACCCTTCCACAAACCCTTCCAGTCGGCCATGGATGAGCCCATCAAATCCCCGTTCGGGGTGGTGAAGGCGTCCTGGCTGCCTGTGTTCCCAGACTCGAAGAGCAAACGCCTGCCCACCCCGTCCATGATGAACGACTACTATGCCACGTCGCCGCGAATATTCCCACATTTGTGTTCTCTGTGTAACCTTGAATGCACTCATATGAAGGTGAGTGGCTTTCCCAGATTATTCCCTAAGCGTGTGTACTCAGCACCTTTTCCTGCCGCTTCTTGTTTTTCCTGGGAATTCCATGGATTGGGATGCTGGTCGCCATGTTTGAGTGTTGGGAATGGTGCTAGAAATGATTGTAACGGCGTGTTCTGCTGCCAGTTGCATTTCAGAGTTGCTTTCTTTTTAATTTTTTTATTTGAATATTGAAAGATTTCTGATTTTGCAGTGGGTTTGCAACAAGAAAACAAACCTGGAGCAGCAGAGTGAAATATTAATGTCGTGTGTGGGGGACTCAGATCATGTCTTGGGGTGGGGGAGATGTCTGTGTGTTCATTCCCCCACTTCCTCCTCCAAACTCTGCCTGAAAACAAAAGAGCCCATTTAGAACCTGAAATTTCATCTTCCAAATCTGCTCTGTGTGACAACACTGAATATTCCAGAGGCTGGCTCGGAAAATGCGTCCATTCATCCTGCCGGGCTCTCAGCCTTGAAGGAAATCGCAGCTTCAGCTTTGAAGGGAAAAATAAAGGGGAAAAATTATGGATATTGAGAGATAAAAAATGTTTTGGAAGCTGTGGGTTTTTCCTGGAAAAGCCCGAGGTTTGATCTGTCAAAAATATGGGAGAACGTGGTATTAAAAAAAAAAAAAAAAGTTATAATTAATTAATAATTATTTAATGTGTTTGAATTGCAAAGTGTAGAGAGGCTGTGGGGGAGAGATTTTTGTAATTTGGTAAAATCCTGGAGATTTGAGGTTCTGTTTGTGCTGTGAATTAAAAAGATGACTGAAAATGAGAATAGCTTTATTAGGGAAAAACAAACACAAATTCCCAAACCCTTTTCCCCAGGAAGTACTGAGGGCCAGGGAATTGGGCATCTGGAAATGGGAAGGGTGATTTAAAATAAAAATTGATAAAATTGAACAGGGAAGCAGAAGTGTGTGGGGGTGCTAACAAAAGGAAAAGGGAGTTAATTTAAATGGGAATTCTTTGCTCGTTTAATGAGGGAAATGTCACTAAAAATCTGTTGGCAAATCAGGTCTGGCTGAGGTTTTGGGGTAGATTCAAGGTTGTGAGATCCTGTTCTGGTGGCACTGAGGTGGGATTTGTTCCCAGGAATCCTGATCCCACTGCGGCCTCCCAAATCTGTCCTGGATTCGCTTCCTTTGGGAATTGTTTGGTGTTTGTCTCCCAGGGTCACAGGACCAGCCCTGGTGCAGAAGAACTGGAAGAGTTTGGGAGTTTTTATCCCAAAAAAATAAAGCTTTGAAGAAGGAATGTCCAGCTGGTGTATCCATGAATTCCAGAGATTAAAGAACTCAACTCCAGTTCTGCAGTTTGGCGAATTTGGTTGGTTTGGGTTGGTTGGAAATGACCTGGACATTGAAGATTTGTCTTCCCAGCCATTCCCTGTCCCCTTCTGGGAGAGCTGGAAGAGACCTCAGGTGGGAAGAGCCGCCACATCCGGTGATTCCCAAGGACTTCTGTCTTTTGATGCTGTCCCACGTGTCATCGCTGTCCCCATCCTGGAGAAACATGGATGAAGCTTGGAGAAGCCTGGATTTCATGGATGGAGCACTCAGGGTTGGATGGTGTCACTTGGAGCTGTCACCAGCTCCGTGTCCAGGCTGGAGTGGCCGCGCCGGGATTGGGATCGGCGCCGTGGGTGACAAGGACACCGGGATCGGTCACCCCTGGCGCGGTGGAGGTGACACCGAGCTCTGCACTGGGGTCACACCTGGAGAGGTGGGACCATCCCCACCTCGAGGCCGAGGGCAGCAGCTCCTGGGGCGGGACGATCGCAGCACAGACCCAAGATGGGAAGAGAATGATCGGAGCAGCCCTGGGAGGAGAACTCGGGGTGTCGTGGATGAGACGCCCCAAATGTCCTGGGCTGATCCCTGGGCTGATCCCACAGCGTGGGCAGCAGGAAAGGTGGGAATGCTGCCCAGGTGAGACTTCGCCTGCAGAGCTGCCTCCAGTTTGGGGCAACATCTGGAGCACCTGGAGCTGCTGGAGCAAATCCAGAGGAGACCCCAGAGCTGCTCTCCCAGGATTCTGGAGCTAGACTGGGAGACCTGGGAATGTTCCCCTGGAGTAGGGGAAATTCCAGGGAATCCTCAGAGTCCCTGCAGGGGCTCCAGGAGAGCTGGAGAGAGGCTGGGGACAAGGCATGGAGGGACAGGACACAGGGAATGGCTCCCACTGGGAAAGGGGAGATTGGGCTGGGATCTTGGGAAGGAATTCCTGCCTGGGAGGATGGGGAGAGGCTGGGCTGGAATTCCCAGCTTTGCTGTGGCTGCCCCTGGATCTCTGGCAGTGCCCAAGGCCAGGTTGGATCCACCTGGGACAGTGGGAGGTCTCTCTGATGTGGGGGTGGGAATGGGATGGGATTTAAGCTCATTTCCAACCCAAACCATTCCATGATTCCGGGATAACAGGAAGCGACGTCAGATGAAGATGAAGATGCCCAAAAAGGAAAATCTCTATCCCACACTTGAAGACCCTGAAAACAAAATTCCAACACTGGATTCTGAGTTCAGGCTGGTGCTGCTGAGCTCTTTTTTTCCATGGATCCTTTGAATCCGCTCTTGGATTGACTCGTTTTGGATCCAACCACGCTGCGTTGCCCATGGGAAGAGAATTCCACTGGAATATGAAACCCAGGGGTTCCCACCTGGATGTGGGATATTGATCCAAACATCATCCTTCCAACTTGGCCATGCCAAAACTCCAGAAGCTGGGGGAAAAAAAACCTTCATGGATGTCATTTTTACAGATTTATGATACATTTTAAAGGGGATTTTTTGGGTTCAGAAGCCACAAGTTTTGGTATTCCGCACCTGCATCCAGAGTTTTTTATGGGAAATGGAGCATTTTAAACTTTGAAGCTGGCAGGTCTAAAACATTGGGAATTTGTGGGGAAAAGAATGGTGTAATGCTGAAATTTGTGGAGATGTCCATGGAAGTTGGGGTTGATAGATTTGGTAATTTTTGGTCTCAGGTTGGAAAGGATGTGGTGAGAGGTTGGACTCTGATCTTGAGGGATTTTCCAGCCTCAGGAATCCTGGGAATGTCTCTATGGGATCCTCGGGGTTGGCTATGAGGAGGTGCAGCCACACCAAGGTGGATTTTTGTGCATTAAAATCAGAATTTGAGTCCAAAATCGATGCTTGGGCCAGATATTCCCAAAAATCTTTGTGTCCTGGATGGTTTTTTAGGGCAAAATTCCCAGTTCTCCTCTGGGATAGGCGGAGTCTGACCTGGCTGCTGTTCCCTTTCAATTCTAATTTCCCAAATCCTCAAAATCTCGAAGGATTTTATGGATTTTCCACAGAGCAGCTTCGTTTTCTGCTGGGAATTGCATCCTGTTGGAATAACAAAAGATCTGTGGAACTCCTCCCTCTCCAGGAGGGACACCTCACATTCCAGATCGAGCGGATTTTTTTGAATAACAACAATTCCTTCATCCTCACTCCCACCACATCTGGAATGAAGCAGATTTGAAACATTCCCAGTACGAGGGATGGGATTTATCCTTATTTTTATCCACTTCCCTAAATCACTTCAAACTTGGGGGCGACGCCTCCTTGGACCTCAAATCTGTGAAATCCTTGGGATTTGCTCTTTTCCATGAAGATTTGCACTTGGAATTCCTTGATTAGACACTTTGCTCCATCACCTTCTGGTCCCAGGATTTCTTGGTGGTGATCCATGAGTGGGAAGAGGTTGGGAATTAGGGAAGGTGGCAATGGAAGGGTTTGGATGGAATTTTTCCTCTCACCAGGATTTGATGGGAAAAGGATCCTGTAGAGTTTTTAGGGAAGGATTTCTTTGGATCCCCGAAAAAATCGTGGCTGTTCCATCCCTGGAATATCCAAGGCCAGGTTGGATGGGGCTTGGAGCAAGCTGGGATAATGGGATCATCTTGAGGTTCCCTTCCAACCATTCCATGATGATTCCATGGCCAGTGGAATATTCCCAAAGAAGGACCAGGAATGAGGCAAAAAAGGAGGAGAATCCATAAATCCAGAGGTGAGGACCTGGTGAGGAGAAGAAGATTCCCAAAAGTCTTGGATGAGCAGCTGGAGGGATTTGGAAGCCAAAGCCCCTCTTTGGCACTGTGGAATTGGAATTCTGGGAGTCAAAATCCCTCTGGAACCTTGGAATTGGAATTCTGGAAGTCAAATTCCATGGAATTGGAATTCTTGGAGCCAAGTTCACTTTTCATTCCCACCAAGTTTTCCTTGAGGAACAGCTTTGGTTTATCCTGGTTCAATTGAAGCCTGGAAAAAAATCTGGGAATGGGAATTGCTTAGGGACAGTCCGGAATTAGGGAAAACCAGCCTGGAATTAGGGAAAACCAGCTTGGAATACTGAAATTGCTGCTTTATCCTCATGGAATTTATTATTCCATCATCCTGACTTTTCATATCTGTGATTTTATATTAATTGTTCCACATTTTATTGGATTTTATTCTGTGAGAGCAGCTGGAAGTTGATTTTTTTTTCCCCCAAGGATATTTAATAATTATCACTGGTGATGTTCCACCTTGAAGAATTTCAGAGTTTTCCAAGGAATATCTTTTCTCCGTAGAAGACTGCCTCCTTTTTTCCCAGCTTCCTGTCAGTATTCCCAGTTAAACCCAACTTCAGGGATTTTAATATGGAATTAAATCCTATTTTATCAATTTTATAAATGATAAAAATATCCTGAGGCTCTGGAATGACCTTTGAGCTGTGACATGATAGGAGTTGAACATTCCAGGATCTCCAGGCACAGAAATTCCGGGCTGGGGATGAGATTGGATGTGGAGATGCCACATTTTGGAAGAGCTGGAATTGCTCATGGGTGTGACAGCAAATCATGGATTTATTCCCTTTAATTCTGATTTTATTTTTTTGGAGCAGCCTCTGGTGATCCACGGGGTGCTGACAGCCCCAGCGTGGGGATGGGTTAACTGATATATTAATTGATTTAATTAATTGGTTTGAGTAATTGATTTAATTGAGGCTTTTGTTCTGGAGCAGTGCTAATCAGCTTTGAATCTCCTGCCTGAATTCCTGTGGAAATTTCACTTTTCTGAGGTAAAAATGGGCTGGAAAGTGAAAAAAAAACAACCAAAACCACCAACAGCTCCTGAGGGATTGGGCTGATCCTGGGGTTTTCCACTGATCCAACTTTTCCTGATGTTGTTTTTTCCCTCAGGATTGGATCCTGCACCAGAACAACCCTGCCCACCTCGAGAGCTGCCGCAGGCTGCGCCAACAGTAAGGGATCCATGGGGATCCGTGGGATCCATGGGGATCCGTGGGGATCCATGGGGATCCGCTGGGAATCCGTGGGATCCGCTGGGAATCCATGGGATCCATTGGGGATCCGCTGGGAATCCTCTTCGAATCAGTTGGGAGTCCATTGGGAATCTGTTTGGTATCCACTAGGGATCCATTGGATCAATTGGGAATCCACTGGAAATCAGTTGGGAATTCATTCAGAATCCACTAGGAATCGATTGGATCCATTTGCGATCTGCTGGGAATTCATTGGAAATATACTGGGAATTTGTTTAATCCATTTGGAATCCGTTGGGAATCCATTTGGGATCAGACAGGAATCCACTAGGAATCAGCTAGGGATTCACTGGGAATCTATTTGGGGATCTGCTGAGAATCCATTGTGAATCCATCAGGAATTTGTTGGGAATCCATTGACTCCGCTGGGAATCTGCTGGGAATCCATTGGGGATCTACTGGAATATCCATTGGGGATATACTGGAATATCCATTGGGAATTTGTTTAATCCATTGGGAATCCATGGAGGATCCATTTGGAATCTGCTGGAAATCCACTGGGACTCCTTTGGGGATCCTCTGGGAATCAGTTGGGAATCCATTGGGAATCTGTTGAATCAGCTGGGAATTAACTGGGAATCAGTTGGGAATTAATTCTGAATCCACTGGGAATATGTTTGGAATCCATTGGTGATCCTCTGGGAATCTGCTGAGAGTCCACTGGGAATCCACTGGGAATACATGGAATCCATTGGGAATCCACTGGTAATAAGTTGAATCCATTGAGGATCCATTAGGAATCCTCTGGGGATCAGTTGGGAATCCACTAGGAATCTGCTGGGAATCATGGAATGCTAGGGAACTATCTCAAATTGCTCCAATTCCCATCCAACCTCATCTTGGATAAACAGAAACCAACATTTGGTGCTTTTGGGAATGGGAATTTTCTCCAGAAAAATGGGAATATTTATGGGAAAAATCCCATTTTCTTGGGCATTTTGGCTTTTCCATTGACATTTTCCCATTGTCATCCACAGGTATCCCGAGTGGAATCCTGAGGCTCACTCCTCCAACAGGTACCTCACTTTTCCAAATCTCCTTTCCCCATCAATCCCATTTCTCAATTCTCCCAAACTTTCTTTCTCCACATCAGTACCACTCCTCACACCCCCAATCTCCCATTCCCATATCAATCCCATTCCTGACAAATCCCAAACTCTCCCACACCAATCCCATTCCTCACTTTTCCCAGTCTCCCATCCCCACACCAACTCCATTCCTCACTTTTCCCACTCTCCATTCCCCACATCACTCCCACTTCTCACATCCCCAAACTCCCATCCCCACACCAATCCCACTCCTCACATTTCTCACTTCAGTCTCACTCCTGACTTTCACTTTCCCCACACCAATCCCATTCCTCGCTTTTCCCACACTAATCCCACTCCTCACATTTCCCACATCAGTCTCACTCCTGAGTTTCCCCACACCAATCCCACTCCTGACACCCCAATCTCCCTTTTCCTCACGCCAATCCCACTCCTTACATTTCCAACATCAGTCTCACTCCTGACTTTCCCCACACCAATCCCATTCCTCACTTTTCCCAATCTCTCACCCCCACACCAATCCCACTCCTCACCCCCAATCTCAGTTTTCCTCCCACCAGTCCCACTCCTCACATTCCCAATCTCCTTTCCCCACACCAACCCCACTCCTCACATTTCTCACTTCAGTCTCACTCCTGACTTTCCCCACACCAACCCCATTTTTCACATTCCCAATCTCCTTTGCACACACCAATCCCACTCCTCACATTTCCCACATCAATCTCACTCCTGACTTTCCCCACACCAACCCCATTCCTCACTTTTCCCAATCTCTCACCCCCACACCAATCCCACTCCTCACACCCCCCCATCTCCCATTCCTCACATTTCCCCATCTCTCTATTTCCCATCTCCCATTCCCACACCAGTCCCATTCCTCACATTTCCCCATCTCTCTATTTCCCATCTCCCATTCCCACACCAGCCCCAGTCTCTTTCTTTCCCCTCAGGAATGCCGCCGACCGCAAGGAGAACCGCACCCCCAAGCACCGCTCCAGCTCGTCCAGCCCGAGCCGGCGCCGCTGCCGCCCCTCGGGCAGCTCCGGCGGCTCCTCCCGCCCGTCCTGCTCCTCCAGCTCCTCCTCGGGCAGCTCGGCGCTGCGCCGGCTCCGCTCCCGCTCCCGCAGCCCGCCGCGCTTCCGCCGGCCCCGCTCCCGCAGCCCGCGGCACCTGCGGCGCCTGAGCCCGCGGCACCCGAGCCCGCGGCACCCGAGCCCGCGGCACCGCTCCCGCTCCCGCTCGCCGCAGCGCGGCCGCGGCCCGCCCCGGCCCGGCCCGAGGGCGCGGGGATCGCCCAGCTCCGAGCGCTGCTCCCGCCGCTGCAGCCGCTCCGAAGGTACCGGGAGGGGTGAGGGGAGGCGTGAGGGGAGGGGTGTCCGGGGCTCATCTGGGAATTTCAGCCTAAATCCTGAGGGGGAGCCCGGAGCTTATCTGGGAATTTCAGCCTAAATCCTGAGGGGGAGCCTGGAGCTCATCTGGGAATTTCAGCCTAAATCCTGAGGGGAGGTGTGAGAGGAGGGGTGCCCGGAGCTCGTCTGGGAATTTCAGCCTAAATCCTGAGGGGGTGCCCGGAGCTCATCTGGGAATCTCAGCCTAAATCCTGAGGGGGGCCCAGAGCTCATCTGGGAATTTCAGCCTAAATCCTGAGGGGGAGCCCGGAGCTCGTCTGGGAATTTCAGCCTAAATCCTGAGGGGCGCCCGGAGCTCATCTGGGAATTTCAGCCTAAATCCTGAGGGGGAGCCCGGAGCTTATCTGGGAATCTCAGCCTAAATCCTGAGGGGAGGTGTGAGAGGAGGGGTGCCCGGAGCTCGTCTGGGAATTTCAGCCTAAATCCTGAGGGGAGGGGATTGAGGGGAGGGGTGCCCAGAATTTATTTGGGAATTTCAGCCCCAATCCTGAGGGGTTCCCGGAGTTTATTTGGGAATTTTAGCTGTGATCCTGAGGGGAGGGTGTTCCCAAGCTTATTTGGGAGTTTCAGCCAAAATCCTGAGGGATTCCCAGAGTTTATTTGGAAATTTCAGCCCCGATCCTGAGGGGTTCCCAAGTTTATTTGGGAATTTCAGCCAAAATCCTGAGGGGTTCCCAGAGTTTATTTGAGAATGTCATCCTAAATCAAAGGTTTGGGGATGAGGAGAGGGTTTCCCAGAATTTGGGAATTTCAGCCTGGATTCTGAGATGTTTGGGGATGATGAGAGGCCCAGAGTTTATTTGGGAATTTCAACCCAGATCCTGAGGGGTTTGGGATGAGGAGAGGGGGTTCCCAGGGTTTATTTTGGGAATTTCAGGCTGAGTCGGGGTTTTGGGAATGACAAGAGACATTCCCAAAGTTTATTTTTCCTCCTGAAGGTAATTTCATCCCAAATCAGGATTTTGGGAATACTGAGCAGCATCCCAAAAGGTTTTTTTTTTTTGTTTTTTTTTAATAATTTCATCCCAAATCAGGATTTTGGGAATGCTGAGCAACATCCCCAAAGTTTTTTTTCTTCCTCCCAAAGTTAATTTCATCCCAAAATAATTTCATCTCAAATTGAGATATTGGGAATGCTGAGCAACATTTTCAATTTTTTTTTTCCCCCAACTCTGCCTTTCCCACAGGAATCTCATTCCTGGCTTTTCCCAAATTCTGCAATTCTGCAATTCCAGAAATATTTATTCCATAATTCCCACAATCCCCATCCAGCCTTTCCTTGGAAACTTCCAGATTTGAAAAAATTGTGGAGTTCTGGAATTCCAGAAAGATTTATCCATAATTTTATAATTTCCAAATTTTTTTTTCCTCCTTTACCCCATCCAATCTCTGTTTTTTTGGTGCTTCCCAGATTTTTTTTTCCCAAGTGGGAGTTTGTGCAAGGGATCAGGCAGATTTGCCAAAAAAAATTCATTTTTTTAGGGATTAAAGGAAAAAATTGGGAATGAAGCAGTGAATAACCAACCTCTGGATTCTCCACAGCAATCCAGCAGCCAGGAAATTAATTAAGGACTAATTAAAAGCAGCCCAGAGCGAGCCAAGGAAGGCAGGAATTAGCAGAAGGCTCCAAGCTAGTAAGTACTGCTGGGTGTGTCAGTGAGGCAGGAGCAGAGTCACAAGAATCCCCAAAAAATCCCAAAAACATTCAGAAAAAAATTTTTGAAAAAGTCCTAAAAATTCCTTAAAAAAAAAAAAAACAAAAAAACAAAAAAACACTAAACAAAGAAGAAAAAATTCCTAAAAAATTCCTAAAAAATTCCAAATAAAAAAAAAAATAAATTAAAAATCCTAACAAATTAAAAAGAAAATCCTACAAAGATCCTGAAATATTTCTGAAATTTTCCTAAAAACTTTTTAAAAATTCCTAAGACATTCCCATTTTTTTCCTTTTGTTTTCTGTAGGAAACGAGGCCAAATTTTGATTTTTTTCCTTTGAGAGTTTTGTTGATCTCACTGCAATTCATTGATCAGGAAGGTTCAGGGTTGGGTGATAAAACAAAAAACCACAGGAAAAAATCCTGGATTTGATCCCAGAAAATTAAAAAAAAAAATTCCCAATAAATTCCCAAAAAAATTCCCAAAAATTAAAAAAAATTCCCAAAAATAATAAAAAAAAAAAAAAAATTTAAAAAGTCCTTTAAAAATTCCCACTTTTTTCCTTTTCTTTTTTTTTTTTTTTTTTTTGCTGTTGAAAATGAGGCCAAATTTTGATTTTTAAATTTTTTTTTCTATTGAGATTTTTATCCATCCCACTGAAATTCATTGATCAGGAAGGTTCAGGGTTGGGTGATAAAACCAAAAACCGCAGGAAAAAATCCTGGATTTGATCTCAAAAAATTCCCCCAAAAGTTAAAAAAAATTTTAAAAAAATTCAAACAAATTTTTTAAAAATTCCTAAAAAAATTCCCACTTTTTTCCTGTTTTTTTGCTGTAGGAAACAATGTCAAATTTTGATTTTTAAATTTTTTTTCCATTGAGATTTTTATCGCTCTCACTGCAATTCATTGATCAGGAAGGTTCAGGGGTTGGGTGATAAAACCAAAAACCGCAGGAAAAAATCCTGGATTTGATCCCAAATAATTCCAACAATTCCCAACATGGATTTTTCCCTTTTTTTTTTTTTTTTTTTTCCAGACAGAAAAGCAGCTCTGGAAGCCGTGATGAAAACCTTGGGACCGGGATTTTTGGCCGAGTTTAAAAAACACAAATCCCTGCAGGCAGCGGTTCAGGAATCCTTAAGCTCAGGAAAATCCCATGGAACTCCCAGCAGGACCAGTGGGAATGGCAAAAAAATTCCCAAAATTTCCAGAAAAGATGGAGCAGCTGGAGCAGGGCCCAGCTCATCCCAGGAATCCGAGGGGAATGTCCCAAAAAAAGAGAGGGAAGAGGAGGAGGAGGCGTCGGGGAAAAATCATCCTGCGTCCTATAACAGGGTGAGATTTGGGAATTTTTGGGATTTGGAGGGGAATTCCAGGAATTCTGGGGGAATTTTTGGGATTTGGGCAGGAATTTCTGGGATTTGAGTGGGAATTTCTGGGATCTGAGGGGAAATTCCTGGAATTTGGTTGGAAATTATTGAGATTGGGGGTGGAGGATTTTAAGGATTTGGGGGGAAATTCCTGGAATTTTGAGAGAAATTCCTGGGATTTGAGGTTGAATTTCTGGGATTGCTGTGGAAATTTTTGGGGTTTGGGAGAGAATTTTTGGGATTTGGGGTTGAATTTCTGGGATTGCTGTGGAAATTTTTTGGGGTTTGGGAAGGAATTTTTGGGATTTGGGGTTGAATTTCTGGGATTTCTGTGGAAATGTTTTGGGGTTTGGTTAGAAATTTTTGGAATTTGGGTGGGAATTTTTGGGACTTGGGAGGGAATCCTTGGGATGATTTGGTTTGGAATTTCTGTGATTTCTGTGGGAATTTTGAGGATTTGAGTGGGAATTTCTAGCATTTGGATGGGAATTTCTGGAATTTGAGTGGGAATTTTAGGTATTTGGATGATTATTTCTGGAAATTGGTTGGAAATTATTGAGATTTGGTTTGGTATTTCTGGGATTTGGGTGGGATTTGATTTCAGGAAATTGTTTCCATGAAATAATTCCTGCCAGGATGGATGTGAGGAATGTGGAATTCTGGAATTCTCTATGGGAAAGAATTGAAAGAGGATTTATTCTGCAATTCCCACAATTCCAAATAGCTCCAATCCAAATCCAGCATTTCCTTGGAGGCTTCAAGGGATGTGAAAATAATAAAATTCTGGAATTCTAAAAAAAAAAAATCTTGGAATTACAGAATTCCATAAAGATTTATTTCCTAATTCCTAAAATCCCAAACCAGCCTTTCCTTGGAGACTTCCCAGGGATAAAAAAATCCATGGAATTCTGAAATTCCAGGAAGATTTATTCCATAATTCCAATCCAACTTTTCCTTGGAAAATTATAAGGGTGAAAAATCATGGAATTACAATAACCCATTAAAAAATCATGGAACTCTGGAATTCCAGAAATATTTATTTCACAACTTCAATCCAGTTTCATCCCTGGAAATCTCCAAGGAAAGGCTGGTTTGGGATTTTAGGAATTATGGAATAAATCTTTCTGGAATTCCAAAATTCATTCCAACGGAGATTTCCATTGATTAAAAAAATCACGGAATCACAAAATTCCATAAAAATTCATTCCAGGATCCCAATCCAACCTTTCCTTGGGATTTTCCATGGCTGAACCCTCAGGATTTTTGGGAATTCTTTGCCTGTTTTTGCAGCTGCTGAGGGAGGACCTGCTGAGCTGTGGCACCGTGCTGCAGATCTCGGATTTGCCCGACGACGGATTTTCCGACCAGGACATCAAAAAACTCGTCCAACCCTTTGGAAAAGTCAGTGACCTCATCGTGCTGCGCTCCAGGAACGAGGTGAGCCTGGAAAAAATGGCATTGGGAATCTGGGATCTGCAAAAATTCCCAAAAATCCCGTCCTGGAATGGCTGGGAATGGGGAATTTCCAGCTCTTCCCACTCAGAATTCAGGGATTTTATGGATGGGGAGATTTTTTTCTGGTTTTTTTTTTTTCCTTTTTTTCCTTTTTTTTCCTCTTCTTTCCCCTTCTTTCCCTCCTTTTCCCCTTCCTTTTTTCCTTCCCTTTTTCTCTCTCTTCCCTTTTTTCTTCCCTTTTTTCCTTGTGTTTCCTTCCCCCCTTGTTCCACTTTGTTTTCCTTTTTCCATTTCTTTTCCATTTCTTTTCCATTTCTTTTCCATTTCTTTTCCATTTCTTTTCCATTTCTTTTCCATTTCTTTTCCATTTCTTTTCCATTTCTTTTCCATTTCTTTTCCATTTCTTTTCCATTTCTTTTCCATTTCTTTTCCATTTCTTTTCCATTTCTTTCCCATTTCTTTTCCATTTCTTTCCCATTTCTTTCCCATTTCTTTCCCATTTCTTTCCCATTTCTTTCCCCTCTTTCTTTTCCCCTTCTTTTCCCTCTTTTAGGTCTTTTCCCTTCTTCTTCCCTCCCTTTTTTCCTTCTCCTTTCCCTTTTTTCCTTTTCTTTCCTTTCCCCCTCTTTCCCTTTGTTTCCTTGTTTCCCTTTGTTTCCTTGTTTTCCTTCCTTTTCCCGTTGCCCCCTTTCCCCCTTTTCCCCTTTTACCCTTCTTTCCCTTCTTTCCCATTTTCCCTTCTCCCCCTTTCCCCCTCCCACCCTTAAATTCCCTCCCTGCAATTCCCAAACCAAATCCCTCATTTCCCACCCACGGGAACATCCCAGAACCCCCCGTGACTCCGGGAATTCCGGGAATTCTGTGCATTCCAGGCGTACCTGGAGATGAATTACAAGGAGGCCGTGATCGCCGCTGTCAAGTTCGGGGAGACGGCGCCGGTTCTGCTCAACGGGAAACGCGTTCGGATCAGCGTGGCCGAGAGACCGCGGGCGGCGGCGCAGGTGGGAGGGACGGGGATTCCGACCGGGAATTCTGAACGGGAGCTGGGGATTCTTACTGGGAGCTGGGAATTCTGACTGGGAGCTGGGGATTCCAAACGGGAATTCTTACTGGGAGCTGGGAATTCTGACTGGGAGCTGGGGATTACAAACGGGAATTCTGACTGGGAGCTGGGAATTCTGACTGGGAGCTGGGAATTCCAAACAGGAATTCTGACTGGGAGCTGGGAATTCTGACCGGGAATTCTGACTGGGAGCTGGGAATTCTGGGAATTCCAACTGGGAATTCCAACCCAGGATCTGGGAATTCTGACCGAGAGCTGGGAATTCCAAACAGGAATTCTGACTGGGAGCTGGGAATTCTAGCCAGGAACTGGGAACCCCAACCAGGAACTCTGAGCAGGAGCTAGGAATTCTGACCGGGAATTCTGACTGGGAGCTGGGAATTCAGGATCTGGGAATTCTGACTGGGATCTGGGAATTCTAGCCAGGATCTGGGAATTCCAACTGGAATCTGGGAATTCCAGCCAGAATCTGGGAATTTGGACTGGGAATTCCAGCCTGCAATTCCAACTGGGATCTGGGAATACCCACTGGGAATTCTGACCAGGATCTTGGAATTCCAACTGGGATCTGGGAATTCTGACCTGGAATTCCAGCCTGGGATCTGGGAATTCTGGTCAGGATCTGAGAATTCCAGACGGGATTTGGGAATTCCAACCAGGCTTTGGGACTTCCAGCTGGGACCCTGAGAATTCCAGAGAACTCCAAATCTGAGAATTCTAGCTGGGAATTCCAACCAGGATCTGGGAATTCCCACCAGGATCTGGGAATTCTGACGGGGAATTCCAACTGGGATCTGGGAATTCCAGCCAGAATCTGGGAATTCCAACCAGGACTGGCATCCATTGGAATGAGGATGGAATGGCAATTCCAAGTGGAAATTCCAACCAGGATGTGGGAATTCCAACCTGGGATCCAAGGAATTCCAGCTGGGATCTGAGAATTCTGACCAGGAATGGCATCCAATGGAATGAGGATGGAATGGCAATTCCAAGTGAAAATTCCATCCAGGAGTCAGAATTCCAGCCCAAAATCCAAGAATTCCAATAGGGATTTGGGAATTCCATCTCAAAATCCAGGAATTCCATGAGAATGGCATCCCTGGAACAAGGGTGGAGTTCCAGTGCCTCATTCCGAATTTTCCTCCTTTTTTTGGGAATGACAGACCCAGAAGTGGATTTCCCAATTCCTCATTTTCCTGGATTTTAGGTAAAGATTAAAGAATTATGGAAGTGCAGGTCCTGAGTCCTGATTTTCCCCAATTTTTTGAGGGAAAAAATGGAATCGTAGTTTCTCATTCCAAATTTCCCAATTTTTCGGGAATAAAAAATCTGGAATTACTTTTTTTTCATTCCAGATTTTCCCTTTTTTGGAAAAAAAAGGTGAATTTCACCTTTCTGATTTTTTTCTTTTTTTTTGGGAAAAAGGTAATTGTTTTATTCATTATTATATGTTACTATGATTTATTTATATTTATTGTGTTTTATTCATTATAGGATTTATGTAATTATTTAATTAGCAATGGACATAATTAAAATTAATCAATTAATTAAAAATCAGGGTAATATTTCTATTTCATATCAATTATTAATAAATCACAATTTTTTAAAATAAAATTGCTTTATTCATTATTAGGTATAGTTATTTAATTAACAGTACATATAATTAGTAGTTCATTGCTTAATTAACAGTAGTTAAATAAAGTTCAAAATCCTATTTATGATTATTATTAATTACTAATAAACCTCAATTTTTTCCCCATTCCAGGTGAAAAAAACAGTGAAAAAGAAAGTCCTGAATCCCAAAAAAACTCCAACAAGCACCAAGTAAGAGCTTCATTAATTAATTAATGTTAATTACAATAACTGGGGACCTGAGAGGCTCAAACCTTGGAGATTAATAATTAATAACTAGAATTAAATTGATTTTTTTGGTGTCTTTTTTATCCTCCCAGGAAGGTTCCAAGCACCAGCACCAAGAACTCAAAAACCTTGACAGGTGAGGCTGAGATTAATTAATCAAGAATTAATTAATTGCTTAATTAGTTATATATAAATTTAGTTAATTAATTACAATAATTGATTTTAATTTTCTTGGGTTACAAATCCTTGATTTTCCCCCATTCCTGAGCTCCTTTTGGGGATCAATTCCATATTTGGGGATTAATCCAAATTTTGGGGTAATTTCTGCTAAAAATCTGAATTTTTTCCCTCAAAATCCATCTTTTTTTCCCAAGAAAATTCCTCACTTTTTTTTTCTCTAAAAACGTCTCCCTTTTCTCCTGAAAAGTTTCTTTATTTTCTCCCCAAAATCCAAATTTTTCCCCCCAAAATTGTTCTAAAATCCACCTTTTTTCCTCCTAAAATCCTCCTTTTTTCCCCCTCAAATTCCCCTGCACTTAATTTAAATTTAGGGACTTTTTACCCTAAAAAATCCAAATTGCTTCCCCAAATTCCACCCTTTTCTCCCAGAAATTCTATTTTTTCCTCCCAAAATCCTTCTAAAATTCACTTTTTTCCCCAAATTCCTCCCTTTTTATCCCCAAATTCTCCTGGAAAAAAAATAATTTAAATAAATTAATTTTAATTTGGGATTTTTTGCCCAAAATATCCAAATCTTTTTTTTTTTTGTCCTCTAATTCCTCTGGAATTAATTTAAATTTTGGGATTTTTTTATCCTAAAAAATCTCAATTGCTCCCTTTTTGTAGGGAAAAAGGAAAAAGTGAAGAAAGTGTCGGGAGAGAAGAAAGTCAAGAAAACCACAAATGTGGGAGGTGAGGGGAAATTGGGAAAAAAAAATGGAAAATGGGAAAAAATTGAAAAATTGGGAAAATGGGGGAAAATGAGAAAACAAAATTTGGGAAAATAGGAAAAAAAAAAAAAAAGGAAAAATTGGGAAAAATTCTTGAAAAATTGAAAAAAGATTGGAAAATGGGAAATTTGGAATGGAAGAAAAATCGGGAAAATGGGGAGAAATCTTGGGAAAAAACTTGGGGAAATGAGAAAACAAAATTCTGGAAAATGAAAGAGTGGAAAAATTCTCAGAAAATGGGGAAAAAAATAGAAAAAACTTTGCAAATTTGAGAAAAAAAATTGGAAATTGGAAAAAAAAAGGAAAATGAGAAAAACAAAATGCGAAAAATGAGAATTGTGGGGGAAATTGAAAAAATGGGGATAAAACTTGGGGAAATGGAAAAAAGTAGGAAAAGAGAATTTGGGAAAATGGGGAAAAAATGAAAAATAGGGGAAAAAACTCAGGAAAAGGAGAAAAGAAAGAAGAGAAATTAGGGAAAAGTGGGAAATGGGAAAAAAAGTGGGAAAATTTTGAAAAACTTGGGAAAATGGCAAAAAAAGGGAAAAAATGGGGGAAAAGTGGGAAAATGAGGAAAATTGAAAAAAGGGGGGGAAACTCAGGAAAATGAGAAAAACATGGGGAGGAAAATGAGAAAAACATGGGGAGGAAAATGGGAAATGGGGGAAAAGTGGGGGAAAGGGAGAAAACTGAAAAATGGGAAAGGGAATAAAACTGAAAAAATGGGGGAAAATTTGGGAAACTAGGAAAAGAAAATGGGAAAAAAACTCGGGGAAATTGTAGGAAAATTTGGGAAATGGGGGAAAATTTGGGAAATGGGAAAAAAATGAAAAAGGGAAAACAAAACTGGAAAATGGGGAAGAGTGGGGGAAAGGGAAAAAATGAGAAAAAACCTGGGGAGAATGGGAAAAATGGGAATATGGGAAAAGAAAATGGGGGAAAAGTGGGAAAAAGGGAAAAATTGGAAAAATGTGGAAAAAAACTTGTGAAAGTGGGGAAAAAATGAGGGGAAATCTCAGGGAAATGGGGGAAAATGGGGATAAAAGTGGGGGGAAAAGGGAGAAAATTGAAAAAATAGGAAAGGGAAAAACCAGCAAAATTTGGGAATATGGGAAAAAAATGGGAATAAAACTCAAGAAAATGGGGAAAAATTGGGAAATGGGAAAAGAAAATGAGAAAAAAGTGGGAAAAGGGAAAAATTGAAAAATATGGCAGAAAAAATATGGGCAAAAGGGGAAAAATGGGGGAAATTTGGGAAAATAGAGGAAAAAATCTGGGGAAATGAGGGGAAAAGGAAAATTGAGAAAATTTGGGGAAATTGGGAAAAAAGTGGGGAAATGGGAAGAAAGTGGGAAAAGGGAAAAATTGAAAAATGCAAGGAAAAATGTGGGGAAAAAAGGGGGGGAAGTGGAGGAAAACTCAGGGAAATGGGGGAAAAAAGTGGGGAAATGGAAAAAAAATGGGGAAAAAACTTGGGAAAATGGGAAAAAAATGGGGGAAAATTGGGAAAATAGGGGAAAAATTTGGGGAAATGGGAGGGGGGAAAGAAGATGGAAAAAAAATTGGGAAAATGGGGAAAATTGGGAAAATGGGAAAAGAAGGAATTGCTGGTTCTGTCCCACAGGAAAAGCTGCAGCCGAGGCCGCGCAGGAAATTCCGGAATCGGAGCCGCCCGATCCCAAAAATCCCAATCCCAAAAATCCCCCAGAACAGGATGGGATGGGGGAGCCTGGGACAGCCCCAGAGGCTGAGCCTGGGCCAGGTAATTCTGGGAATTTCTGGGAATTTTTGGGAATTCCAGTGGAGGAAAAAAATGGGGAAATGGGGCAAGAAAATGGGAAGAAAATTGGGAAAAAATGTGGGAAACAGGGGGGAAAAGGAAAAAAGGAAATCTGGGGAAATGGGAAAAAGAAATCTTGGAAAAGTAGGAAAAAACTTGGGAAAAAGAAAAAAGAAAATTTTGGGAAAAGGGAATGAAAATGTTGGGAAAATGGGAAGAAGTCTTTGGGAAATGGAAAAAAATTTGGGAAAATGGAAAAAGAAACCTGGAAAAAGGGAAAATAAACCTTGGAATAGTGGGGAAGATTTTGGGAAAATGGGAATAAAATTGGGAGAAAAAAATTGGGTAGAAAAACTTGGAAAAATTGGAATAAAAAAGGTGAGAAAATGGGAAATAGAAAAAAAAAGGAAAAACTGGGGAAATGGGAAAAATAAATCATGGGAAAACGGGGAAAAAATTTGGAAAAGAGGAATAAAATATTAAAAAATGGGAAAAAAAATTGAAAAATGGGAAAATTTTGAGAAAATTGGGAAAAAATGGGGGGAAAATTGGAAGAATGAGAAAAATTATTGGAAAAATGGGATTTTAAAAGTTGGGGGAAAAAATCAGGAAAATGGGAACAAAACTTGGGAAAATGGGGGAAAAAGGGAAAAAAATTGGGAAAATTTAAGAAAATGGGAAGAGATTGGGGGAGTGAGAAAAATCCTTGAGAAAATGGGATTTTAAAAGTTGGGAAAGAAATTCAGGAAAATAGGGGAAAATTGGGAAAAAAATTCGGAAAATTTAAGAAAATGGGAAAAAAAATTGAGGGAGTGAGAAAAATCCTTGGGAAAAATGGGAATGAAAAACTTGGGAAAAAATTTGGGAAAAATGGAGAAAAAAAACTTGGGAAAATAAGGGGAAAAAATTGAAAAAATGGGGAAATTTTGAGAAAACTGGAGAAGAAAATGGGAAAAAATTTGGAGAATGAGAAAAATCCTTGGGAAAATGGGATTTTAAAAGTTGGGGGAAAATTCGGATAAAAGGGGAAAAAGGGGAAAAAAATTGGGAAAATTTAAGAAAATGGGAAAAAAATGGAAGAGTGAGAAAAATCCTTGAGAAAATAGGATTTAAAAAGTTTGGAAAAAATTCAGGAAAATGGGGGAAAATGAGAAAAAAAATAGGGAAAATTGTATGAAAATAGGAAAAAATTTGGGAGAATGAGAAAAATCTTGGGAAAATGGGATATAAAAAGTTGGGGAAAAAGTTGGGGAAATCGGGAAAAGGGGAAGAAAATGGGAAAAAAAAAATTGGAAAAATTGGTGAAAATGGGGAAAAATGGGAAAAGAATTTTGGGGAGATGGGGATGGAAAGGGTTAAAAAGGAAATTTGGGAATTCTGGGAATTCCCAAGGATTGAGCTCCCTCCTCCTTTTCCTGATTTTTTCAGAGCCCATGGCCAGCGAGGAACCCACGGACCCAGGAGGGGAGGTCAGGGAAAATTTGGGATTTTGGGGGAATTTTGGGATTTTGGGGGAATTTTGGGATTTGGGGGATTGTGGGGTTGGGGGGATTGGGGAATTTAAGAACTGGTGGAATTTTGGGAATTGGGAGAATGATAGAATTGTGGAAATTTGGGATTTATGGGCATTTGTAGGAATTTTGGGAATTTGGGAATTGTAGGAATTTTTGGGAATTGTAGGAATTTTGGGAGTTTGGAAATTAGGGGATTGTGGGGATTTGGGGAATTGTGGGCATTTTTGGGATGGGGGAATTCTGGGAATTTGGGAATTAATGGGTTTGGGGAATTGGGGGAATTTGGGGGATTTGGGAATTGGGATTTTGAGAACTGTGAGAATTTGGGGAATGTGGGAGTTTGGGGGGAGTTTGGGAATTGTAGGATTGTGGGAATTTGGGAAATTTTGGGAATTGGGGAAATTAAGGGACTTTGGGAATTGTAGGAATGGGGAGAATTTTGGGAATTGTGTGAATTTGGGAAATTTGGGGAATTGTGGGAATTTTTGGGATGGGGGAATTCTGGGAATTTCAGGAATTTGGGATTTTGGGAACTATGGGTATCTATCAGGAGATTGGAGGATTTGGGGAATTTGTGGAATTGTGAGGATTTGGAAATTGAGGGATTTATGGAAATTGTAGGGATTGTGAGAGTTTGGGAATTGTTGGATTTTGGGAATTTGGGAATTGTGAGATTTTGGGAATTTGGGAATTGTGGAATTTTGGGAATATTGGGATTGTGGGAATTTGGGAATTCTGGAAATGTTGAGAATTTCAAACCTTTCCCATCATTCCCAAAATCCCAACCTCCAACCAATCCCACAACTCCCGTGGAAAACTCCCAAATCCCCCAGGGGATGGGAACAGCAATCTGTGGGGATTTGGGATCAGGATTGAAAGGGAAAAATTCCGAAAAATCAAAAAAAATTCCTGGAATTCCGTAGGATCCCGAGGAATCCTGTGTGCTGCTGATCTCCAACCTCCCTGACAAGGGCTGCTCCCCTGAGGAAATCTCCAACCTGGCCAAGCCCTTCGGGGGCCTGCGGGACCTGCTCATCCTCTCTTCCCATAAAAAGGTGAAACTCCAGAATTCTGGGAATTCCAGGAGATCAGGATAAATATGGGGAGTTGGGGAGTCTTTGGAATTTTTGGGGGATTTTTTGCAGATTTTTAGGGGATTTTTTGAGAATTTTTGCGGGATTTTTGAGAAAATTTGTTGCAATTTTTAGGGGTTTTTTGCGGGTGTTTTGGGGTTTTTTAGGGGTTTTTTGTGGATTTTTAGAGAATTTTGGGGGATTTTTAGAATTTTTTTTTTTAGATTTTTTAGGAGATTTTTTTTTGTGTTTTCATGGGGATTTTTTTTTTAAATTTTGGGAGATTTTTGAGAATTTTTGAGAAAATTTTTTGAGAATTTTTTAAGATTTTTAAGGGGTTTTTGCAGATTTTTGGGGAGATTTTTTGAGAAATTTTTTTGAAAATTTTTGGGGATTTCTAGGGGTTTTTTGGGATTCTTTGAGGATTTTTTGAAAAAATATGGGGGATTTTTGGGGGATTTTTAGGGATTTTTTGAGGAATTTTGGGGATTTTTAGCAGGAATTTTTTGCTTTTTTTTGGTTTTTTTAGTTTTGATGGGATTTGGGGGACTTTTTGGGAATTCTTGGGAATTTTTAAGGGGAATTTTTGAGGGGTTTTTTGGGGTTTTTTAATTTAAGGAATTTTTGAGAAAATTTTGGAGATTTCAGGGGGATTTTTAGATTTATTTTTGAGGATTATTATGGGAAAATTTTAAAGGGTTTTTTAGAATAATTTTGTGAAAATTTTTGAGGGTAATTTTGCGAATTTTTTGAGTGAATTTTTGTCAATTTTGGGGAATCTCTGCATTTTGGTGGGATTTTGCGGGAGGGGATTTTTAATCGGATTTTTTTTTCCTTATATTTTATTTTTGGAGATCATTTGGGAAAATTTTTTCAGGATTGTTATTTATTGTGTCGATCGTGTGCGCAGGCGTACGTGGAGCTGGCGCGGCGCGGCGCCGAGGCCATGGCGCGGTTCTACGGCTGCTTCCCCATGGCCATGGAGGGCAACCAGCTCAGCGTGCAGCCGGAGCCGCGGCACCGCAGCCTGGGGGACGAGGTGGGAATGGCATCATTGGGGGATTAGTGGGATTATTGGGGGATTAGTGGGATTATTTGGGTTATTGGGATTATAGGGGTTGTGGGGATTTGGGAATTGTGGATCAGAACCAGCTCAGCGTGCAGCCGGAGCCACGGCACCGCAGCCTGGGGGACGAGGTGGGAATGGGATCATTGGGGGATTAGTGGGATTAGTGGGATTATTTGGGTTATTGGGATTATAGGGGTTGTGGGGATTTGGGAATTGTAGATGGGAACCAGCTCAGCGTGCAGCCAGAGCCGCGGCACCGCAGCCTGGGGGACGAGGTGGGAATGGGATCAGTGGGGGATTAGTGGGATTAGTGGGATTATTTGGGTTATTGGGATTATTGGGGTTGTGGGGATTTGGGAATTGTGGATGGGAACCAGCTCAGTGTGCACCCGGAACCGCGGCAGTGAAGCGTGGGGGACGAGGTGGGAAATGGGATCATTGGGGGGGTTAGTGGGATTATTTGGGTTATTGGGATTATTTGGATTATTGGGACTGGGGGGATTTGGGAATTGTAGATGGGAACCAGCTCAGCATTCAGCCAGAGCCGCGGCACCGCAGCCTGGGGGGCAAGGTGGGAATGGGATCAGTGGGGGATTAGTGGGGTTATTGGGATTATTTGGGGGTTATTGGGATTATTGGGGTTGTGGGGATTTGGGAATTGTGGATCAGAACCAGCTCAGTGTGCAGCCAGAGCCGCGGCACCGCAGCCTGGGGGACGAGGTGGGAATGGGATCAGTGGGGGGTTAGTGGGGTTATTGGGATTATTGGGGAATTAGTGGGATTGGGGGGATTATTTGGGTTGGGGAGATTTGGGAATTGTGGATGAGAACCAGCTCAGTGTGCACCCCAAACCCTGGCACCACAGCCTTGGGGATTAGTGGAGTTATTGGGATTATTTGGATTATTGGGGATGTGGGGGTTTGGGAATTATGGATGGGAACCAGCTCAGTGTACACCCCAAACTCTGGCACCGCAGCCTGGGGGACAAGGTGGGAAATGGGATCATTGGGGGATTAGTGGGATTGGAGGAATTATTAGGGTTGGGGGATTTGGGAATTGCAGATGGGAACTGGCTCAGCGTGCGGCCCAAACCCCAGCACCGCAGCCTCGGGGATGAGGTGGGGATTATTTGGATTATGGGGATTGGGGGATTATCAGGATTACCAGGATTATTTGGGTTATTGGGATTGTTGGGATTATTTGGATTATGGGAACTGTGGGGAAAATTCCGGAAAAATTTCCCACTTTTCCGCTTCAAGCAGGGTTTGGTATTTCAGTTGAATTTTTAGCACTTCCTTGTGTTTAAAACAAGGGATTTTTCCCACTGGAATTGATGCTGGGAATTTTTTTTTTTTTTAATGTGATGAACCCTTTATTTATGAATTATTAATAATTTATTAGTTTTTATCTATTACTAACAATCATTAATTAAACTCCAATCCCATTTTTTGTCCCTGAAGGAGGCGATTTTTATTGCTCTCATCAAAGATTCCGATCCCAAGGTGAGTTTTTCTTCTTCATCCCAAATTTTATCCTCTTTACCCCAAGTTTTTCCTCATTATCCCAAATTTTCCTTGGAATTTCATGAAGCTGGAAATGTTCATTCCCTTCTTTCTTTTCTTCCCTTTTCTCCCTTCCCCCCTTCCATTTTATTGTATTTTTCTCCCTATTTTCCCTTTTTTTCCCCTTTTTTTTCCCCTTTTTTTCCCTTTTCCCCCCTTTTTTCCCGTTTTCCCTTTTTTCCCATTCTTTCCCTCCCTCTCCCCCTCTTATTTTTCCCTTTCCATTTCCACATCCTTTTCCCTTTTTTCCTTTCTCCTTTTTCTCCTTTTCTCCTTTTTCTCTTTTTCTCCTTTCTCTCCTTTCTCTCCTTTCTCTCCTTTCTCTCCTTTTCCCCCCTTTTCCTCCTTTTTTCCTTTTTCCCTTTTTTCCTTTTTCCTTTTCTCCTTTTTCTCTTTTTTCTCCTTTTCTCCTTTTCCCCCTTTTTCCTCTTTTCTCCCTTCCGTCCTTTCCCTCCCTCTTTTCCCCTTTTCCCCCTTTTTTCCCTCCGCCAATCCCCCTTTCCTCACATCTCTTTCCCTTCTTTTTTCCCTTTTCTCCCCTCCTTTTTTTCCCTTTTCCCCCATTTCCCACCCCTCACCCATTCTCTGCTCCCATTCCAGGTGGATGCTGCCTCTCTGCGCTCCCAGCTCGTTCACCTGGGGAACCTCCCGGCCGAGGGGTTCCGGGAGCTGGAGGTGGTTTGTGCCGGGCTGCGCTTCGGCAAGGTGGAGCACTACGCCGTGCTCAGCAACCGCCAGCGGGTACGGAGGGAAATCTGGGAGATTTGGGGCATTTTTGGGGATATTTTGGGAATTTTGGGGGATTTTTGGCTGATGGGTTCCGGGAGCTGGAGGTGGTTTGTGCTTCGGCAAGGTGGAGCACTACGCCGTGCTCAGCAACCGCCAGCAGGTACGGAGGGAAATCAGGGAGATTTGGGGGATTTTGGGAGGAATTTTTGGTAATTTCTTGGGATTTTGGGGGATTTTTTGGGAATTTTGGGGGATTTTTGACAAATGGGTTCCAGGAGCTGGAGGTGGTTTGTGCTTCGGCAAGGTGGAGCACTACGCCGTGCTCAGCAACTGCCAGCGGGTACGGAGGGAAATCAGGGAGATTTGGGGGATTTTGGGAGGAATTTTTGGTCATTTCTTGGGATTTTTGGGGATTTTTTGTGAATTTCTGGGGTGTTTTTGACCAATGGGTACCGAAGATGGCGGTGGTTTGTGCTTCGGCAAGGTGGAGCACTGTGCCGTGCTCAGCAACCGCCAGCGGGTATGGAGGGAAATCAGGGAGATTCTGGGAATTTTTGAGAGGAATTTTTGGTCATTTCTTGGGATTTTTGGGGATTTTTTGGGGAGTTTTGGGGGATTTTTGACTGATGGGTTCCGGGAGCTGGAGGTGGTTTGTGCTTCGGCAAGGTGGAGCACTACGCCGTGCTCAGCAACCACCAGCGGGTACGGAGGGAAATCAGGGAGATTTGGGGCATTTTTGGTCATTTCTTGGGATTTTTGGGGATTTTTTGTGAATTTCTGGGGTGTTTTTGACCAATGGGTACCGAAGATGGCGGTGGTTTGTGCTTCGGCAAGGTGGAGCACTGTGCCGTGCTCAGCAACCGCCAGCGGGTACAGACAGGAAATCAGGGAGATTTGGGGGATTTTGAGACAATCCAATAAAAAATCTTTTCAATCCCAAGTTTTTCCCACCTTTAGACCCCAAACCAGGCCGTTTTAGGCCTGTTTTTCCCACCTTTAGACCCCAAACCAGGCCATTTTAGGCCTATTTTAACCCTTTCCAGGCCTGGAAATTGGCGGGAAACACCTGAGGGCTTTGGGCAGCTTTAGGAATTTCTGGGATTTTTCTGCAGAAATGAAGGAATTAGAATAAATTTATTTATTTGGAATTGTGCCCCAGGCCATCCTGCAGCTGGACAGCCCCAAATCAGCACGGTACATGCACAGTTTCCTGCAGCAGTACCCCTATTCCATGGGGGAGCACACACTCACCTGCTCCTTGTCCTGCCATGCGGACACTCCTGAGGTAAAAATTCTGCCTTTTCCACCATCTGGGTATTTTATTTTTGGGGGTGGGAGAACCTTCCTGCAATGGTTGGGATTTTTTTCCCCTCAGGGTTAAAAATTTTCCCTCAAATTTGGAATTTTTTCCCTCATGATTGGGATTTTTCTGTCAGGGTTGAGGGGTTTTTTCCCCCTCACGCTTGCGGGTTTTTTTCCTCAGGGTTGGGATTATTTTTTCCCTCAGGGTTGGGATTTTTTTTTTCCCTCAGGGTTGAGATTTTCACTCAGGGTTAAAATTTTTAACTCAAAGTTGGGATTTTTTTTCCTTCAGGGTTAGGGGATTTTTTTCCCCTCAGGATTGGGATTTTCCCCTCAGAATTGGGATTTCCCTCAGGGTTGCGACTTTTTCCCCACAGGGTTGGGATTTTTCTCTCAGAGTTTGTGATTTTTCCCCCTCAAGGTTTGGATTTTTTCCTCCCAGCTTTGGGATTATTCCCTTCAGGGTTCAGATTTTCCCCTCATGGTTGCAATTTTTCCCTCAGGGTTTGGATATTTTCCCTCATGGGTTTTTTTTTCCCTGAGGGTTGGGATTTTTTCCCCTTAGGGTTGGGACTTTTTTACCTCAGGGCTGGGATTTTTCTGCCAGGGTTGAGGGTGTTTTTCTCTCAGGCCTGTGATTTTTCTCCCTCAGGGTTGGGAATTTTTTTTTCCCTCAAGGTTGGTGTTTTCACTCAGGGTTAAAATTTTTACTTCAGAGTTGGGACTTTTTTTTCCCTTCAAGGATGGGACTTTCCCCTTAGGGTTGGGGTTTTCCCTCAGGATTTGGGTATTTTCCCTCACATTTTTTTCTTTTCCTCAGGGTTTGGATTTTTCCCTCAGGGTTGGGATTTTTTCTCTCGGGATTGTGATTTTTCCCTCAGGGTTTAGGATTTTTTTCCCTCAGGGTTTAGGATTTTTTTCCCTCAGAGTTTGGATTTTTTTTCCCTCAGGGTTAGGGGGTTTTTTTCCTCTCAGGATTGGGATTTTTCCCTTAGGGTTTGGGATTTTTTTCCCCTCAGGGTTTGGGATTTTTTTCCCTCAGGTTTTGGGATTTTTTTTTTTCCCCTCAGGGTTTGGGATTTTTCCCCATTAAGGTTTGGAATTTTTTCCATCAGGGTTTGGGACTTTTTTCTCTCAGAGTTTGGGATTTTTTTCCCTCAGGGTTTGGGATTTTTCCCCATTAAAGTTTGGAAATTTTTCCCCATTAAGGTTTGGAATTTTTTCCATCAGGGTTTGGGATTTTTTTCTCTCAGGGTTTGGATTTTTTTCCCCTCAGGGTTTGGGATTTTTTTTCCCACAGGGTCTGGGATTTTTCCCTCAGGACTGGAATTTTTCCCATCAGGTTTGGGATTTCCCCCCCCAGGACTGAAATTTTTCTCCTCAGGGTTGAGATTTTTCTCTGAGAGTATGGGATTTTTCCCTTCAGGTTTTGAGTTTTTTCCTCAGGGTTGGGATGTTCCCCTCAGGATGGGATTTTTTTCTTCTGGTTTTCGGATTTTTCTCTCAGAGTTTGATTTTTCCCATCAGGGTGGGGATTTTCCTTCACAGTTGGGGTTTTCTCCTCAGGCTTTGGGTTTTTTTTTTCCCCTCAGAGTTTGGGATTTTTTTCCCCTCATGTTTTGGGATATTTTTTCCCTTCAGGGTTGGGATTTTTTCCCCTCAGGGTTACAAATATTCTCCCTCAGGATTAGGATTTTCCTCTCACAGTTGGGATTTTTCCCTCAGAGTTTGGGATTTTCCCCTTCAGGTTCTGAGATAAATCCTGGATTTTAGGGATAGGGATCAGGATTTGTAGAGAATTATTGGATTTTAGGGATAAGGATAAGGAATGGCTGGATTTTAGGGATAAGACATGGTTGGATTTTAGGGATAGCATTTGGGGTTTTTAAGGAATAGTTGGATTTTAGGTATAGGGAATGGGGTTTTTAAGGAATGGCTGGATTTTAGGGATAGGGATAAGGAATGGTTGGATTTTAGGGATGAGAATGGGATTTGTAAGGAATGGTTGGATTTTAGGGATGAGAATGGGATTTGTAAGGAATGGTTGGATTTTAGGGATGAGAATGGGATTTGTAAGGAATGGTTGGATTTTAGGACTAAGGGAATGGAGTTTTTAAGGAATGGCTGGATTTTAGGGTTAGGAAATGAGGTTTTTAAGGAACTGACAGATTTTAGGTATAGGGATTACAGGTTACAGGGAATAGCTGGATTTTAGGGCTAGGGAATGAGGTTTTTAAGGAATGGCTGGATTTTAGGGATAGGGACTGGGATTTGTAGGGAATTATTGGATTTTAGTGATAGGGATAAGGAATGGTTGGATTTTAGGGAGCTGATCCTGCTGCCTGTGCCCAAATCCATCCCAAATCCCAAACCCACTGCCTTCCCAGTGCCTCCTCTGGAACTGGAAAATCCTGACCTTGGCTTTTGTTTTCCAGGCTGAAAGTGGGAAAAGGGAAGTGAAGAGAGAGGAAGGGAGCAAAGCAAGGTACAACCTGCAAGGATTTTGGAAATTTTTGGGAATTTTATCCATTTATTTTCTCTCTTGGAATGTTTATCCACAATTAGAGGTTGCTGAGCCTCCCTCCAGCTTTGTCCTGCTGCTCCTTCTTCCCAGTCTGTGTGCTCCAGAGCAAAAATATTTGGGATTTGTTAAAAAAATAATGGAAAAATGGTGTGAAATCCCAATTTTCTGTGGAGTTTTCCTTATTTTTCTCCCCTGCTCAGGTCCTGGCTCCTCCTGTTACTTTTATTCCATCCTGCAGCTCTTCCCTCTATCCCTGCCTCTGGAATTCCTCTTCCCAGCTGCTGAATTCCCAGAAATTTTTAGGAATTTCTGTTAAATAGGTCTTTAATCCCATTTTTTTCTGTGATTCCAATTTGGATTTCTGGATAAGTTTTGTTGTTAAAAAACCCAAAATTGTGTAAGAATGATCCTAAAATTTAAGGAATTCTGTTATGGAAAAGCTCTGTAATTCCCAGATCCCGTTTCTTTTTTTGTCATTCCATGAAACTGCTGAATTTTGGGAGCATTAATTCCCAAATTAATGGGAATCTCTTCCTCACAGCCACTTCTTGATTCCAGACAGGTGGAATTAAAATTAAATTTAAAATTAAAATTAAGAGGGACTTTTCCTTGAATCCCAGCTCCTGAAAAGTTGGAAAATTGACATTTTTCTTTGCTCCACTCATTTTCCACATAATTTTATTTTATTTCATTTCATAGGAAACAAAAAATACCAGAATTATTCTTTTAATTATTAATTATTCATTCTTTATCTGAAGCTTTAATTAATTAAAGTCTATCCCTGGGCTCTGCCTTTCCCAGGCTGCATTTTCCATGAATCCAGGGGGGAGTTTTCAGTGAATCCCAGGATTTTTCCATGAATCCCAATGGAAGAGAAAACAAACTGATCACAGTCAGAAATGTTGAATTAATGGGAAAATCCCTTTGAGGGGGGATCCCAAATCCCTCTCTGCTGGACAATCCTGATTTTCCCAGGTTTTGGAACAGAAATTCCTTGCTGGAATTCTGCTGGAATTGATGCTCCAAGCAGAGCCATCCCTAATTCCAAACTCATCCCTAATTCCAGACTCATCCTGTGGGATTCTTTCCTTCAGGGAAGAGCCTGAAATTCCCTGGAAAGCTCCATCACCTTGGTCTGTGTTATCCCAGAGAGTTTTCCATGGAAAACAGGGATTTTAAACCCAAATCAAATCCAATCCCAAATCCAAACCTGCTTTCTCAGGATTGGGAACTGCAGACAGAGCAAAGCTCTGCTAATTCCCTTATCCAGGAGCTTTGTTTTGGTTGGATTTTCCCATTTTTCCCTCCGTGGGATGTAAATTTTCTGAGGCCTGAGGTCTCCAAAATGTGAATTCTTCACCTCAATTTGTCACCTTGTACCACAGAATTCCCAATCCCATTTCCTGATGCTCCAGGAAAAACCCTGGAACTTTCTGGGAATTCTGGAATTCTCCCTCCATGGTTTGATTTCTTCTGTTTCTTTGAAATGCTTTTAGCTCTGGCTTGAAAAAAATCCCAGAGGGATCGGGAACGGTGCAAAAAACACCCGGAAGTCCATCAGGAGAGCCCAGGAAAGGCCAAAATCCCAGCCCAGATGTCCCAGAGGAGATTCCAGCAGGACAGCTGGAGATTCCAGAGTCCCAGCAAGGAGGAGCAGGGATGGATGTGGAGGGACTGGATCCTGGAATTGGAATTCCCGTGGATCCTGCTGGCAGCAAATCGCCCGGAACGAGGGCGGAGGAGAAACCCGGAGCGGGGAAGGAGGAGGCTCGGGATGAGCCAGAGCTGGAAATCCAAAAGGAGGATGAGGAGCCCTCTGCTCCTGCTGTGGATCCTCTGGAATCTTCCAGCAAAGGGATCCCAGCTGGAGGAACACCAGGAGCCATCCCTGGAATGTCCCCGAGCTCGGACGAGGCTCCTGCGACGTCACCCGGTGTCACCCAGCCCAGCACGGAGCCGACTGCTCCAGAAAACACTCCTGTTCCTGAGGCTGGGAAAAGCAGCTGTGAAACATCCACGGAGAGGACAGCTGTCCCAAAAATTGGGGATGCTCCAGGGAGAAACTGGGATGTGGCTGGAGCAGAGAAAGAGGGGACGGCGGAGGAATCCGTGCTCAAAATGGGGGAAAATCCGGGGACAAAAGCTGGGACAGAGCTGGAGAAAACACCTGGAAAAACGTTCTGCAAGGGTGGGGAAAACTCTGGGAATGCTGCTGGGGAGATCCATGTGGGAAGTTCGGTTAAAATCCCACCAAATAAAGGGGTGGGAGCTGCAAAATCCGACGAAAGCCACGCTGCAGCTCCGGTAGATCCCGCTGGATCCGTGAAGGAATCTTGCGCTGGGAAAACCATTCTGAAGGCGGTGGTGTCCGTCCCAGATATCCTGAAACAGAGAATTCCTGTCAGGATCACTGAGCCTTCCCCGGGAAAAGCTGGGGAGCAGAAAATCCCCCCCAAAACGGGACTGGAGAAGAAAATCTCAGGCAAAACCGTGGCTCAGCCTGGAGCTGGGAACAACCAGTGGAAAGGGAATGGAAATTCCGGGATGGATGCACAGGGAGATGGTGGGAAGAGCTCATCCCAGCAGGAAAAGGATTCCCAGCTGGAATCTCGGGCAAATTCAAAGCAGCAGGGGGAGAGTGGAACATCTGGAACATCTGGCACGAGAGAAAATCCCGGCGGGAATCAGGTGAGGAGAGCAGGAATTCCGGTGTTCCCTGCAATTCCAGGATCATCCCTTTCCCTTTTCCATAAATCCCTGGGCCACCAGAGGAGCTGCTGGGCCACCAGTTTCTTTAAGCTGCAACATGAGGGTGGAACTGGTTGGAAAATCCTTTGGAAGTTGTTTTGGAAGCAAATCCAAATTCCTTGGAGCTGTGCTTGGTGAGGGTTGGGATTTCCTGGGATTTCATGGAATTTTTTGTCCCATTTTTGCAGGCTCCTGGTGGGGGCGGTGCTGCAGCTTGGAAAGGCAGTGCTGGAAAACAGAAGGAGGTAAGGAAGGAAAATGTGGGATTAAAACGAAAACTGTGGGATTAAAAGGTTGGAAAACTGGGATTAAAAAGAAAACTGGGATTAAAAGGATGGAAAATGGTGGGATTAAAATGAATCATTTGGGGTGAGGCACCCATTCCTTTGGATCCAGAACTTTGAATTTGCAGGAATTTTATCTGTTGAATTTTATCCCTTTAATTTCATCCACTAAATTTCATTCCACTGAATTTTATCCCTTTAATTTTATCCATTGAATTTCCTCTATTGAATTTCATCCACTGGATTTTATCCTTTTAATTTTATCCATTGAACTTTATCCACCTAATTTTATCCACTAAATTTTATCCCTTTAATCTTACCCACTGAATTTTATCCGTTGGCCTTTACCCACTGAATTTTATGCCCTTGATTTTATCCATTGAATTTCATCCACTGAATTTTGTCCACTAAATTTTTATCCCCTTAATTTTACTCACTGAATTTTATCAATTGAATTTTTCCATTGAATCTTTTCCATTGAATTTCATCCACTGAATTTTTATCCACTGAATTTTATCCGTTGAATTTTATCCATTGACCTTTACCCACTGAATTTTTATGCATTGACCTTTATCCACTGAACTTTTTCCTTTGAAATTTGTCCACTGAATTTTTATCCATCAACCTTTATACACTGAATTTTATGCATTGAAATGTATCCATTGAATTTCATCCACTGAATTTTAGCCTTTTAATTTCTCCACTGACCTTTATGCACTGAATTTTTTCCATTGAAATTTATCCGTTGACCTTTATACGCTGAATTTTTTCCCATTAAAATTTATCCATTGAATTTCATTCACTGAACATTACCCATGGAATTTTATCCCCTATTGATCCTCTTCATTTTTTCCAAAGGGAAAAATTCATTTTCCTGAATGAAACCTGAGTTAAATTAAATTAATTACTCAGCACAACGCTGCGATCTAAGCCCTGAACACATTTTTTTAAATTTTTTTAATTAAATTTGGGATGATTTCTTTTCTTCCTAAATATTCCCATAGGAGGAAGAGCTCTTCCCCTTCAACCTGGACGAGTTTGTCACGGTGGACGAGGTGCTGGAGGACGCCGAGTCTCCGGTGACGCCGCGGCGAAACCCCCCGAGGGGGAAGAGAAAAGAAACGCCCAAAGCCAACCCTTCGGAGCCGGCGTCCAAGAAGAGGAGAGGGAAGAGTTGCGGAGCCGAAGGTGAGCTGTCCTTTGTCACCTTGGATGAGATCGGGGAGGAGGAGGAGGAGGAGGAGGAGGAGGACGCGCCGGCGCCGCTGCCGGGCGTCGACCCGCGGGGCCTGGTGGTGGTGGATGAGGTGGTGGAAGAGGAGGAGCTGTCGGAAGCGGTGAAGGATCCGCAGGCGCTGCTGACGCTGGATGAGATCTCGGAGCAGGAGGAGCCGGGAGCCCACGGGCCCCGGGCGGAGTTTGAGGAGCGGGAGCTGAAGGCAGAGCCCTTGGTGACCGTGGATGAGATCGGCGAGGTGGAGGAGCTGCCCCTCAACGAGCCGCCCGCGCTCAGCGCCGCCGAGGAGGGAAAGGCCCATCCCGGGGACTGCGCCGCCTCCCAGGTGCCCGACGACCCCAACGCCCTGGTGACCGTGGATGAGATCCAGGAGGACAACGAGGACAATCCTCTGGTGACTCTGGATGAGGTCAACGAGGATGAGGATGATTTCCTGGCCGACTTCAATCACCTCAAAGAGGAACTGAACTTCGTTACGGTCGATGAAGTCGGTGACGAGGAAGAAGAAAACACCTTCCCAGGGAAGAACCTGCCTGAAGATGAAGATGATGAAGATATTGTTGCTGTTGCAGGACCAGAAGAATTGGGGATTCTGGGAGATACAAATCCAGAGGAGGAAATGGCTGAAATCTCCAAGCCAAAAGGTGAGGAACATCAAGGCCAGCTTGGACGGGGCTTGGAGCCAAGCCCACCTGTGGACTGGTGGAAGGTGTCCATATCCATGACCTTTAGGTCTCTCCCAACTCAAACCATTCCATGATTTCATTCCACAGTTCCATGGTTGTGTTCCACCATCCCGTGATTCCATTGCACAACTCCATGGTTCTGTTGCACCATTCCATGGTTCTGTTCCATGATTCTGTTCCACCATTCCTTGATTCCATTTCACAATTCCATGGTTCTGTTCCAGCATTCCATGGTTCCATTTCACAATTCCATGGTTCCATTCCACAATCCCATGATTCTGTTCCACAATCCCTTATTCTGTTCTACAATTCCATGATTCTTTTTCACAATTCTATGATTCTGTTCCACAATTCCATTATTCTCTTCCACCATTCCATGATTCTGTTCAACAATTCCATGATTTTGTTCCACAATTCCATTGTTCTCTTCCACCATTCCATGGTTCTGTTCCACCATTCCATGGTTCTCTTCCACCATTCCACAATTCCATCCCAACGTGCATTTCTGTCTCCAGCAGCTCAGCTGGGATCAGAAGATGCAGAACCAAAATCTCAGCAGAAGAAAACGACTTTTCCAGGTGTCCCCAGGACACAGAGCACTCCCAAAGGTAAATCCAGAGGAATCCCCCAAAATGCTCACAGTTTTTCCTGGCTGGAAGATTCTTTCCTGCCCATTGGAAAACTCCTCCCATGCCTCACAACCAGTGAACCTCAAAGTCAGGGCCCAAAATCCGTGGTTTTTCTTGGCTTCTCCAAATCCATGTGTAACCAGTTGGTTAAACTTGGAAGCCTCTCATGGGAAGTTTTTCCCTGAAATTCCCAAATCCAGGTGGAATTGTTGATCAGGGTGCAGTGTGGTGTCTCCTGAGGATTCCCATCCTGTGGCAAGTTTTATTCCCAACATTCAGTGTCTGGAAAGGAGGGAATTGCTGCCAGGGCTGTGAAGTGGGGGTGGAGAGATGTGAATTCTGGGGGGTCAGTCCTTCAGAACTGCTCCAGCCTCCATGGGGTCAGTGCTTCAGGAACTTCCTGAATTTCCATGGAGTCAGTCCTTCAAGAAGTGCTCCAGCTTTTTTGGGGTCAATCCTTGAGGAACTTCCTGAATTTCCATGGGGTCATTCCTTCAGGAAGTGCTCCAATGTGGGTCACTCTTCCCTGGGATCAGTCCTTCAGGAATGTGGGTCACACTTCCATGGGGTCAGTCCTTCAGGAAATGCTCCAGCTTCCATAGGGTCATTCCTTCAGGAACTGCTCCTGTCTGGAGCAGTTTTTCCATGGAGTCAGTCCTTCAAGAACTGCTCCAGCTTTTGTGGGGTCAATCCTTCAGGAACTGCCTGAATTTCCATGGGGTCAGTCCTTCAGGAATTGAGTGCTCCAACTTCCATGGGGTCAGTCCTTCAGGAACTGTTCCAATGTGAATCATTTTTCCATGGAGTCATTCCTTTAGGAACTGCTCCAGCTTCCTTGGGGTCAGTTCTTCAGGAGCTGCTCCAGCTTCCATGGGGTCATTCCTTCTGGAACTGTTCCAGTTTTCAGGAGGTCATTCTTTTAGGAACTGCTCCAGCTTCCAAGGAATTGGTTGCTTCATTCCCTGAAAATGGTGTGTTTATTGGAAATGGAGATAACCCTGTGGATAGAAACAGGGCAAGGACCCGCTTGGGTGAAAAAAAGTGATTTTTGGAATGTTAAAGAGCTGCAGTTTCCCCCTGAAGAATCCCAATTCCCCCATATTTGGCTAAAGGAAGGTGAAGTTGGAATATTCCTTGGAGCTGTGTGTGGTGACTGTGGTGTTTCCTCAGCTCTGGATATCCTGGTGCCAAAGGCTGGATTCTTCTGCCAGATCTGCTCCCTCTTCTACGCCGACGAACCCTCCATGATCAACCACTGCAGGACCCCCCTGCACAGGCAGAACATGGAGGTACTGCCCAGGAAAGGGGGAATATCCCCCAAATCCTTGGATTTGGGGCTGTGGAGAGTTCCCTGGGGGTTCCTGTTTGATGGGGTTTGGGAATATGCAATGTTTTTATTGTGGGGAATCCTGATGAGATTAGGCCACGTTCCCCTCAGGAGCTTCCTGTATCAGTGTCATCCTGGGAGCCAAATTTTGGGGGATTTGATGGGACAAATCCCACAGGAGTAGCTGGTGAACCTGGCCAAGGTTTTCCTAGCTCGGGTTTTAGGGGATAATCCTGGAATATCCATTCAGCACCCACCATCTCTTCTCCCTTCTCCACAGAAATTCATGGCCAAGCAGCAGGATAACAGCGGGGAGGAGCCGAGCTCCAGGTGATGGACGACGCTTTGGGGCCAGTCAGTTCTGTGTGTTTGGATTTCCCTTAGAATTTGGGGTCAGGAAGGAGCATCCATGGTGTAAAAACTCAGTGCTGGGAACAGACTAAAACCCAAACCAGGAGAGGGTTGGATTTGTGTTTCCAATCATCCGACGTGGGAGAGACTTGCAGGTGTCCCCAGGAAATAAATGTTCTCATTGTATAGTTACCCCAGGCCTTGAGTTTGGGGTCATTCCTTAGGGTTTGGTGGCTCTGGATGATGCTGGGAATCCAGGGAGATGGAGAGAGTCATGGGAAGGGTCTGGAGCTCCAGGAGCAGCTGAAGGAGCTGGGAAGGGGCTCAGCCTGGAAAAAAGGGGGATCAGGGAGGATCTTCTGGCTCTGCACAGCTCCCTGAATTCCTGGAGCCAGGTGGGAGTTGGGATCTGCTCCCAGGGAACAGACCCAAGCTAGGGGCTAGGAGAGGCTTAGGTTAGATATTGAGAAAATTCCTTCCTGGAAAAGGCTGGAATTTCCCTGGAGGGGTGGAGTCCCCATCCCTGGGGGAATTTACCAGCCCTGTGGATGTGGCACCTGGGGACAGGGACACTGGTGGCCTGGGCAGAGCTGGACTCGATGCTCTCAGAGGGATTTTCCCAACCCAAACAATTCCATGACTCCCTGCCCCCAGCCCCCTCAGCTCCATGGTGACATTCCAAACTTGGGGATCCCCCTGGAGCACTCAACACCTCCTGGGACTCAGCAGCAGCTGACAGAGCCACAGGAATTCAGGAATTTGGGAATTCCTTTAATTAATTTGCCCGTGGTTGGGGCTTGGGGCACCCTGTGCCTTTTTGGGAAGCACATGGGAACCATTCCTCCCCGTGGACTTCAGCCAGGTGGGTCAGAAGGGCAAATCTGAATTAAATCCCTGGGAATTCTGAACTTGGGATCAGTGCCAGGGTCCAGAGAGTGACCATGGCTGTGGGAAAGGCCCTGAGGTCAGGATGGGCAGGGCAGGGATGAGCCCCCTGCTCTGCTGGGAACAGCTCCTGATCAAGAAAACCTTTCCCACTGGGACATCTCTTGGTTGATGAATTCCTCCCATTGGGACAGAGTTCTGTATCCCTTGACATTGCCATGGCACTGCTCTGGGTGTCTCCTGGTGTCCCCTTGGCACAGGTCTTGGCCAGTGAATTCCTCCATTTGGGACATCCTGTGGTTGATGAATTCCTCCATGTGGGACATCTCTTGCTGGATTAACTCTTCCCATTGGGACAGAGTCTTGTATCCATTGACATTCCCTTGGCACCACTCTTGGTGTCTCTTGGCTTTTTTTTGGCACAGATCTTGGTTGATCAGGTTTTCCATTTGGGACATCTCTTGGGTGATGGGTTTCTTTATCTGGGACATCTCTTGGTTGATGAATTCTTCCATTTGGGACATCTCCTGGTGGATTAAGTCTTCCCATTGGGACAGAGTTTTGTATGTGTTGATGCTCCCTTGGCACCACTGTTGGGATCTGGTGGCTTCCCCTTGGCACCGCTCCTGCTTGGTGAATTCTTCCCACTGGGACACGTCCTCGTGTCCCAGCTCCTGGTCTCTCCTGGCTTTCTCCTGGCACAGCTCCAGGTCGATGAATTCTTCCACGTGGGACATCTCTTGGGTGATTAACTCCAGCCATTGGGACAGATCTTTGTGTCCAAGGACATTGCCCTGGCTCATCCCTCGGGATCCCTGTGGGTCTCGGCCGTGTCCCCCTCGGCACAGCCCTCGGGGACCGCACCATTCCCACTCTTCCTGCTCCATGGCCAACGTCCCCTGTCCCTCCCGGGCCAGCCAGCAGTTGGGATTTGGCTTTTCCAGAAGGATCCAGGAGCTGCTGCTCCTGAGGGATGGACCTGAACCCTTTGGGATCACGCTGGGATCGGGGCAGGGCACAGCTCCCGCGTCACAACGGGACATCCCAGCACCCCAACGACCACAGGACCCTCTGGAACCTTCTGGAACCTTCTGGAGCTGCAGCCCCAGCCCCACACGACACTAGGGGGCTGTCCCCAACAGGCGACACTGGAAGGATGGGGGCACCCAGGGACACTGGAGAGCAATGAGGAGGTTCAGCCAGGCTGGATGAAATCCCAGCCTGGAGCACGGGCTGGGATCATCCCTGCAGGGACACGGGGACAGTGACACGGCCCTGGAGGGGACAGTCCCGGCGGTGCTCCGTGGGTTTGGCCCCGCTCTGCCTGTGGGGTGTGGGGAGCCACAGCAGCTTCTCATTAGGGCTCCTGCCGGGAAAAGCCACGGCGCCTTTAACGGCATCTGCGAGCGGGACCTGGCAGCTGCGCCAGGAAATTCCTGACATCCCGGGAAGTGCTGAGCCAGCGCGAATGGGGCCGTGTGTGCCTTGGAGCGGGGCCGGGAATTCTGCAAACCTCGAAAGAGCCGTCACGTGGGGCTGAGGCAGAAGGCAGGGACAAAAACCTTCCCGTGGAATCGGGCAGGGAATGAACGCTCTGTCCCCTGTGCCAGCCCCGCTGTCCCCTGGGATGGCCAAGGAGAGTCCCCGGGTCATGCAGATCCCAAGAGTCGCGCAGCAAAGCCACCCCAGGAATGGACATCCGTGTCCTTCCTCAGCCAGGCAGCGCTCGGGGACACCCCCAGAGGGACAGGGATGGGGACAAGGGACAGGATTGAGGACAAGGGACAGCGATGGCACCGGCGGCAGCCCCGCTGCCCTGCAAGAAATCCCAATAAAAACGGGAAAGTCGAGCCGGGAAAGGTTTTTTGGGGTATGTGTGTGAACCTCGCGCCGGGTGGGGGGAGAGGCAGGACCCGCACCCCTTCCCCAGCACCCGGACCCGCTCCCCGAACCCCACCCGGGGCACCCCGAGGGGTCGGGGCCGGGGGCCGCCCCCCGCCGCCCGGTTCGGCCCCGCTCAGCCCGCAGCGCCGGCTCCGGGACCTCCCGGGTCCCCGGGCTCGGCCGGCGACACCGCCGCTGCGGCAGCGGGAGCAGCCGGAGACCCCCGGGGGGGACAGCGCGGACACATGAGGGGACAGTGGGACACGCTGGGGACACAGCGAGGGGACAGTGGGACGCGGTGATGGGACACTGGGGACACAGCAAGACCCGCGGTGAGCGGGCGGGAGCCGCTGTCCCCCGTTCGGGGGTGCGGTGACACGGGGAGCGGAACGGGGCCGGTTAACGGGGCGGGGCGGGCCGGGGGTCCCGGGCGGGGGGCGGGCAGGAGGCGGGCGGGGGTCCCGGGCAGGAAGCGGGCGGGGGCCGGGGAGGGGCCGGGAGCGGAGCGGGACCGGCAGGGACCGGCGGGAGCGGGCAGCGACCGGCGGGGCCGCGGCCATGCCGGGGGTGCCCCTCGCCCCGCTGCTGCTGCTGCTGCTGCTGCTCCTGCTGGGCCCCCCGCCGCCCCCCGCCCGCGCCGCGCCCCACCGAGTCAGCGGCACCCCCAAAACCAGCGGGGTGTCCCCAACAAAGGGCACCACCACGGGACCCCCCAAAGCCAGCGCGGTGTCCCCAACCAAAGCCATGGCCAGGGGAGCCCCGAAAGGCAGCGAGACGCCCCCCTCGAAAGGCACCACGCCGGGACCCCCCAGAACCAGCGGGGTGCCCCCCAGAAAGGACACCAAAACCAGCGGGGTGCCCCCCAGAAAGGACACCACGCCGGGAACCCCCAAAACCGGCGGGGTGCCTCCCAGAAAGGACACCACTCCAGGACCCCCCAAAACCAGCGGAGTGCCCCCCCCGAAGGGCACCACGGCCCCCCCCTCGAGGGGCAGCACCGCGGTACCCCCGAGGGGCAGCGGGACCCCCCCGAGCCCCGGCCCCTCTCGGAGCGGGGACCCCGCGGGCACAGGTAGGAGCTGGGGGGGGTCGGGGGGTGTGAGAGGGGAGGGGGTGTGAAGGACCGGGTGTGCAAAAGGGGGGTCCCGTGGGGGGTATTGGGGTGCCAGGGGCTGGAGGTGTTGCCAGCCCCATCCCCTGTCACCCCCGTGTCCCCTCCAGCCCCAGCGCCCCAGGTGACCACGGGGGCGGTGCTGAGGAAGAAGAAGGTGGTGAGGAAGAAGGTGATGAGGAAGAAGAAGGTGCTGAGGAAGAAGCCGGAGGCTCCGGCCGCTCCGCAGGAGCCCCGTACGTGCTCTGGGCGCGGGTGGCCCGGCCATTGTCGCCTGCACAGGGACCTGGCCGTGTCCTCAGGGCACCCGGGGGGCACCTGGGGGTTGGGGTGTCCCCATGGCGCAGCTCCGTGGGGACACGGGGTGGGGACAGTCCCCGTGTGACCCCGGTCCCCGCTGTGTCCCCAGCGTGCCCCCCCCTGGGGCTGGAGTCCCTGCGGGTGCTGGACACGCAGCTCCGGGCGTCCAGCCACAAGCGGCACGGGCTGGGCGCGCACCGCGGCCGCCTCAACATCCAGGTACTGCCGGGGTGCCCGGCTGCCAAGGTGTGGCAAGAGTGTGCCAGGAATGTGCCAAGGTGTGCCTGAGTGTGCCAGGGATGTGCCAGGAGTGTGCCAGGAGTGTGCTAAGGTGTGCCAGGGTGTGCTCAGGTGTGCCATGGTGTGCCAAGAGTGTTGCAAGAGTGTGCCAGGAGTGTGCTCAGGTGTGCCAGGAATGTGCCAAGGTGTGCCTGAGTGTGCCAGGGATGTGCCAGGAGTGTGCCAGGGATGTGCCAGGAGTGTGCTCAGGTGTGCCAGGCTGTGGATGCCACCTGCCTGGCATGTGGTGTGTGGGTGTGGCAAGCGCATGGCAAACGCAGGGCGGGTGTTGCACATCCGTGGTGAGTTTGTGGCACCTCCATGGCACGTTTGTGACAATTCGTGGCTTGTCCGTGGCACATCCACGGCACACCAATGCCCCGGGCGCTCTCCAGCCCGGTCCCCTCCCTCCCGTGCGGGCTCCCCGCGGTGCCGGTGCCACCCCCCGGTGCCACCACCCCGGGCTCGGGGACACCGCGGACGTGTCGCTGTGCGTGTCCCCTCCCCTCCCCGCAGTCAGGGCTCTACGACGGCGATTTCTACGACGGGGGCTGGTGCGCGGGACAGGAGGACACGGAGCAGTGGCTGCAGGTGGACGCGCGGCGCCTCACCCGCTTCACCGGCGTGATCACCCAGGGCCTCAACTCCATCTGGACGTGAGGGGACAAAGGGGATTTGGGGTGGGGACAGCACTGGGGACACCCTGACCCCCCGCTGTGCCCCACAGGTACGACTGGGTGACATCCTACAAGGTGCAGGTCAGCAATGACTCGCACACGTGGCTGCCGAGCCGCAATGGCACCGAGGAGGCGGTGGGTGCCCGGCGGGGGTGGCACCCCGGACAGGGCGGGGACATGGGGGGTGACAGTGCTGGGGGGGCGGTGATCGGCTGGGGGGTGATGATGGCACCGGGAGGGAGGGGTAATTATGCTCGGGGGGTTAATTATGCCAGGGTGGGGGGGGTTAATTGTGCCAGGGGGGTAATAATGCTTGGGGGGGATGGGGTGTAATTGAGCCAGAGTTAATTATACTGGGGGTTAGTTGTGCTGGGGTTAACCATGCCGGGTGGGATAACCACACTGGCAACGGTGTTAACCACGCTGGGGTAGCCACCCCAAGGATTGTGGTTGCCCATCCCGGGGTGCCCGTGCCAGCTGGCACCGTGCCCGGGCTCTGTTGGCCTTGGCCATGCCAGGCACCGCCAGCACAAAGGCTCCTTGTCCCCACTGGGCACCTGCCAGCGCCCCTGGCACGGGCTGGGGACACACCAGGGGCTGGCACCGGGGGAGGGCACGGCAGCCTGGAGATGGAGAGAGTTTGGGGTGCCTGTGCTGGGATGGATTTGGGGTCCCCATGCCATGGATGGGTTTGGGGTTCCTGTGCTGGGATGGGTTTGGGGTCCCTGAGCCATGGATGCGTTTGGGGTCCCTGTGCTGGGATGGCTTTGGGGTCCCCGTGCCATGGATGGCTTTGGGGTCCCCGTGCCATGGATGGGTTTGGGGTTCCAGCACTGTATCAGGATCAAGTTTGGGGCCAGGGGTAAATTTTGGGGTCCGCCTGCCTGACCCATGCCAGGAACAGATTTGGGGATCCCCGTGCCAATCCCTTGTGCTCCTCCCGCTGTGGGGCTGCGGATTTGGGGTCGGAGCTGCCCCTGACCGTGCCTGCTCCTCCTTAAGGGCGCCTGGAACCCCTTGAACCCCCCTGCAGCCCCCTGAACCCCCCTGTCCCCCGCTGTCCCCTCAGGTGTTCCCGGGGAACAAAGACCCCGAGACGCCGGTGCTGAACCTGCTGCCCTCGCCGCTCGTGGGGCGATTCCTGCGCATCAACCCGCAGAGCTGGTTCCCCAACGGCACCGTCTGCCTGCGGGCCGAGGTCCTGGGCTGCCCCGTGCCCGGTGCGTGTCCCTGCGTGTCCCCTGCGTGTCCCTGGGGACCCGCTGCTTGTCCCCTGCTCCCCGCTCTCCGTCCCAGCAGCGCCCAGCGCGGCCGCTCGCCAGCAGAGCCGCGGTCTGTGCTGTTCGCTGTCCCTGACCGTGTCCCCTCCCTGTCCCCTCCCTGTCCCTGACCGTGTCCCCTCGCTGTCCCCGCAGACCCCAGCGATGCCCACACCTGGCACCCCCCGGCCCCGCCCGAATCTCACCTGGATTTCCGCCACCACAACTACAAGGAGATGAGAAAGGTGCCACCCGCCCCCCCAACCCCCCCGGAACCCTGGCGTCCCTGTGTCCCCAAGTGGGGGGCTGTGCCACCTGAGGGTGTCCCCAGGGTGTCCCTGACGCTGTCACCGCGCAGCTGATGAAGAGGGTGAGCGAGGAGTGCCCCGACATCACCCGCGTGTACAGCATCGGGCAGAGCTCCCGCGGGCTGCGCCTCTACGTGATGGAGATCTCCGACAACCCCGGGCAGCACGAAGTGGGTGCGTGGCTGGGGACAGCAGGGGACAGCTGGTGACAGCAGGGGTGGGGCAGGATGGGCGTGGGGACAGTGCCCAGGGATGCCCAGGCTGGGATGGGGGGTGCCCAAGGTGAGGTGGGGGTCACCAGGGGTGCCCAGGTTGTTGTAGGAGGGTGGGACAGTCACCGCGGCTGGTGCAGGAGGGTGGGGACAGTCACCAAGGGGCTCAAGAGGGGCCACCTAGCCTGGCACGGGATGGGGACATTGTGGCTGGGGATGCCCAGGATAGGGATGGGGACACAGGGACACCCCAACTGGTGCAGGATGGGGACAGGATGGGGACAGGGACACCCAGGATGGGGATAGGGACACAGGGACACTCAGGATGGAGACAGAGACACCCAGACTGGTGCAGGATGGGGACAGGGACACTCAGGATGGGGATAGGGACACAGGAACACCCAGACTGGTATGAGGAGAGGGTGACCAGGAACGTGTGGGATGGGGACAGGAACACAAGGACACTCAGGATGGGGACACGGGGACACCCAGACTGGTGCAGATGGATGGGGACAGGGTGACCAGGGATGCTCAGGATGGGGACAGGGACACAGGGACACCCAGACTGGTGCAGGATGGGGACAGGGACACCCAGGATGGGGACAGGATGTGCTGGGACACCCAGACTGGGGCTGGGGACAGTCACCAGGCCCCTCCCTCCGTGTCCCCCTGGCAGGAGAGCCCGAGTTCCGCTACGTGGCCGGGATGCACGGGAACGAGGTGCTGGGCCGGGAGCTGCTGCTGAACCTGATGGAATTCCTGTGCCGGGAGTTCCGGCGGGGAAACCCGCGCGTGGTGCAGCTGGTGACGGACACGCGCATCCACCTGCTGCCCTCCATGAACCCCGACGGCTACGAGACCGCCTACAAACTGGTGCGGGGATCCGGGGATCCCAGAGCCTGTCCCAGTGATCCCAGTGCCCGTCCTGGGGATCCCAGTGATCCCAGTGCCTGTCCCAGTGATCCCAGTGCCCATCCCAGTGATCCCAGTGCCTGTCCCAGTGATCCCATTGTGGTGATCCCAGTGCCCATCCTGGGGATCCCGGTGATCCTAGTGCCTGTCCCAGTGATCCCAGTGCCCGTCCTGGGGATCCCAGTGATCCCAGTGCCTGTCCCAGTGATCCCAGTGCCCATCCCAGTGATCCCAGTGCCTGTCCCAGTGATCCCATTCTGATGATCCCAGTGATCCCCAGTGCCCATCCCGGTGATCCCAGTGATCCCAGTGCCTGTCCCAGTGATCCCATTGTGGTGATCCCAGTGCCCATCCTGGGGATCCCGGTGATCCTAGTGCCCGTCCCAGTGATCCCAGTGCCCACTCTGATGATCCCAGTGATCCCAGTGCCTGTCCCAGTGATCCCATTCCGGTGATCCCAGTGATCCCAGTGCCCATCCCAGTGATCCCAGAGCTCATCCCGGTGATCCCAGTGCCTGTTCTGGTCATCCCAGTGCCCATCCCAGTGATCCCATACCGGTGATCCCAGTGCCCATCCCGGTGATCCTGTCCCGGTGATCCCAGTGATCCCAGTGATCCCAGTGCCCATCCTGGTGATCCTGTCCTGGTGATCCCAGTGCCTATCCCAGTGATCCCAGTGCTTGTCCCAGTGATCATCCCAGTGCTCGTCCCAGTGAACATCCCGGTGATCCCAGTGATCCCAGTGCCTGTTCTGGTGATCCCAGTGCCCATCCCAGTGATCCCATCCCCCTTCCTGTCCCGGTGACTGTGGTGCCTGTGCCGGTGCCCATTCCCATCCCGGTGATCCCAGTGCTCATCCCTGTTCCCATCCCGGTGACCCCTATACCCATCCCGGTGATCCCAGTGCTCATCCCCGTTCCCATCCCGGTGATCCCGGTGCCGCCGGCAGGGCTCGGAGCTGGCGGGATGGGCCATGGGCCGCTGGACGTACGAGGGCATCGACCTCAACCACAACTTTGCCGACCTGAACACGGCGCTGTGGGACGCCGAGGACAACGACCTGGTGCCCCACGAGTTCCCCAACCACTACATCCCCATCCCCGAGTACTACACCTTCGCCAACGCCACGGTGAGACCCCAAAACCCCCAGTCCTGGACTGGTGCCATGGTGAAACTCCAAATCCCTGGAAGTTTAAGACCCAAACCCTGGGAATTCCTGCCCCAAAACCCCAGGAATTATGGCCCCAAAAACCTGGAAATTTTGGCCTCAAAATCTTGGAATACCCAGCCCTAAGCCTTGGAAATTTCAGCCCCAAAATCTGGGAATTCCAGCCTCAAAATCCTGGTAATTTCAGCCCCAAAATCTGGGAATTCCAGCCCCAAAATCCTGGCAATTTCAGCCCCAAAATCTGGGAATTTCTACTCCCAAATCCTTGGAATTGTAAGACCCAAACCCTGGGAATTCCTGCCCCAGAACCCCGGGAATTTTGGTCCTAAAAACCTGGAAATTTTGGCCTCAAAATTCTAGAATACCCAGCCCTAAACCCCGGGAATTCAGCCCCAAAAATATGGGAATTTCAGCCCCAAAATCCTTGGAATTTTATTACTCAAACCCTTGGAATTCTGGCCCCAAAATCCTGGGGATTCCAAGCTTAGAACTCGCAGATTTTCAGCCTGAAAATCCTGGGAACTGTGACCCCAAACCTTGGGAATTTCAGCCCCAAAACCCCATGAATTATGACCCCAAAAACCTGGAAATTTTGGCCTCAAAATCCTGGGAATTTCAGCTCCAAAAAGATAGGAATTCCACCCCCAAAATCCTGGGAATTTTAAGACCCAAACCCTGGGAAACACCAGGCGCAGGTGCCAGCACGGATGACACTGCGCGGGTGCCGTGGTGCCACCTCATGGGTGACACCACACGAGTGCCATGGTGCCACCTCATGGGTGACACCACACGAGTGCCATGGTGCCACCTCATGGGTGACACCGCACGGGTGCCGTGGTGCCACGGCACAGTGACACCACACGAGTGCCATGGTGCCACCTCATGGGTGACACCGCACGGGTGCCGTGGTGCCACGGCACGGGTGCCACCTCACGGGTGCCATCGGTGCCCCCCCGGCGCAGGTGGCCCCGGAGACGCGCGCGGTGATCGCGTGGATGCAGCGCTACCCGTTCGTGCTGAGCGCCAACCTGCACGGCGGCGAGCTGGTGGTCACCTACCCCTTCGACATGACCCGCACCTACTGGAAGGCCCAGGAGCTGACCCCGACGCCGGACGACGGCGTTTTCCGCTGGCTGGCCACCGTCTACGCCACCGCCAACCTGGCCATGGCCAGCGGCGAGCGCCGGCGCTGCCACTACGACGACTTCACGCGTTACGGCAACATCATCAACGGAGCCAACTGGCACACGGTGGCTGGCAGTGAGTTGGGGTGGTTTGGGAGGTTTGTGTTTGGGTTTTTTGGTGTTTTCTGTCACCCCTTGTCACGATCCGCTCAACCCGAGCGGGAGTTGTGATGGTTCATTCGACCCCAAGGTGCAAAAGACAAAAAGTGAGAGACTCAGGTTTTGTTCAGCAGAAAGCAGCAATGGAGTTTATTGTGTGTAACAATTCAGTTTTGTGATAGAAGAGAGAGAGAGAGAGAGAAATGATGGGGAATAGCTACCAACAGAAGGGACGCATCCTCGTGGTTGTCCGACGGTGGACGCGTCTTCGATCCTTTGGGGAGAAAGAGATCTCAAAGCCTCTTTAAGAAAGTCACTTTTTATAGTCCTTTTCCAAAGTGAGTGGCCTCTGTCCAAAAGGTGGGGAGATTTATGGACTATTGTATGCGGAGATCATTGCTCCATGAAGCAGGTGCTGGAACAGGGCGCTATAAGCAGCACCTGCTCGTGCCATGGCAGCACCAGCACAGCTACAGACAGTCCTGGGCAAGCATCCACCTGGGCCAGGCCAGAACTCAGGTCCAGAGTGAGCGGTGGGGCCCTGGGGTGGGGCCCTCAGTCTCTGATGATGGTCGTGAGGCAGATCAGAGAAACTTCAGACCGACTCTTCCACCCCTGTGCCGTGCAGGTATGAATGATTTCAGCTACCTGCACACCAACTGCTTTGAGATCACCGTGGAGCTGTCCTGTGATAAATTCCCGCACGCCTCCGAGCTGCCCGAGGAGTGGGAGAACAACCGGGAGTCGCTGCTGCTCTTCATGGAGCAGGTCGGGCACGGGGGGCTGGGGGTGGCACCGGGGGTGGGGACACGGATCTGGGGTGGGCAGAGCCACCCTGGGGATGTCTGTGCAGGGTGGGGTGGGAATGGGGGAGCTGGGGGGGTCTGGGGGTGCTGGGAGCAGGGAAAAGGGTCCAGGATGGAGGATTTGGAGGGGTTGGGACATGGGGACATTGGGGGAAATCCAGGTGGTTCTGGGATCATGGGGACTGTGGGAAAGGGGAGTCCAGAGTGGCAGATTTAGGGGGGTTTGAGACATGGGGACCCTGGGGGCATCTAGGGGTGCTGGGAAGATGGGGATACTGAGGAAAGGGGGTCCAGGAGGGGGGATTTGGGGGTGCTGGGATCACAGGGACACTGAGGGAGGTCTGGGGGTGCTGGGACAATGGGGACACTGAGGTAGGGGTCCAGGATGGGGGATTTGGGGGTGTTTGGGACAATGGGAACACTGGGTCACAGGCAGGACCAGGGACCTCCCAGGAGGTTTTCCTTTTGTGGGGGGAAACACTGGGGACATTCCAGGGGGGACATGAGCAGAGCAGGGTGGCAGCAGGACAGGGCTGTCCCCAAACACCGAGGGTGGCACTGGGACGGGGGGGACACACCTGTGCCACCCCCCCGGCTCCAGGTGCACCGCGGGATCAAGGGCGTGGTTCGGGACAGTGACACCGAGCTGGGCATCCCCAACGCCATCATCTCCGTGGATGGCATCAACCACGACGTCCGCACCGGTACCGGGGCACGGCTGGGATCTGGGGTGGGGGGAAACGGGATCGGGCTGGGAATGAAGGTGGGATGGGATGGGAATGGGGTGAGGCTGGGAAAAGGGATGGGGTGGGGATGGGAATGGGGACAGGGAAAGGATTGAGATGGGATTTGGGGATGGGATTGGGAATTGCAGATGGGGATGGAATGGGATGGAGATGGGAATAGGGATGGGACAGGAACAGATGGCACTGGAGATGCGAATGGGATGGGGCTGGGGACAGGAAGGGAATGAGATGGGATTTGGGGATGGGATTGGGGATTGCAGATTGGGATGGAAACAGGATCACGCTGGGATGGGGCTGGGGACAGGGATGGAAGGGGGATAGGGTTGGGGATTGCAGATGGCAATGGAAGCAGGATTAGACTGGGGATGGGGATGGGGATGGGAATAGGAATGGGACGAGAACAGGATTGGGGCTGGGACCGAGAACAGGGATGGGAACAGGGACAGGGATGGCGACAGGGACAGGAACGGCGACAGGGACAGGAACGGCAACAGGGACAGTGACACCCGCCCCCGCCGCAGCCTCGGACGGGGACTACTGGCGGCTGCTGAACCCGGGCGAGTACGAGGTGACGGCGCGGGCCGAGGGCTACGAGGCGGCCACGCAGCCGTGCCGGGTTTACTTCGAGAACGTTCCCACCCCGTGCAGCTTCCGCCTGGCGCGGGCACGGGGCCGGCACCGACCCGGGAGGACCCGGCCGGGCCCCGACCCGGCGCTGCGGCTGCAGCGGCTGCGCCTCCGCCGCCTGCGCGCCAACGGCCGCGGGCAGTGAGTGAGCGGGGCGGCCCCGGGGCCGCGGGCTCGGCCGGGGGGCGCGGGGGGAAGCGGGGGGACGGCTCCCAGTAAAGTTTGGCTGTGCTGCCGCTGCGACTCTGCGACCGGGAATGGGATCAGGAATGGGATAAAGAACGGCATCGGGAGCGGGACTCGAACCTGCGGCAGTGGGAACTCGGCGAGGCCACGCCCCTCAATGGAGCCGCCACATAAAGCCCCGCCCATTCTCTGCTGACCAATAGAAATTCCGAGGCCATCACAAAGATACGCCCCTCACATGACCATAAATGGTCATTCGCCATAAGCCACGCCCACCAAAGGCCCCTTGCCAATATCAATTACTAATCCACGATCACACCCCTTCCCTGGCCACGCCCCCTCCCCATCTCTGAGCGCCTATTGGCTGCTGGCGGTGGGAGGGGCGGGGCGTGGCGGCCGCGGGGGCCAATAGAACGCGAGATTTGTCGGTGCCGTTAAGGGGGCGGGGCGGGGGATGCTTGGTGGGGACACTGGGGGGTTCGGGGAGCGCGGGGACAATGGGACCTGCAGCGTGGGGCGGCCACACGGCTGGGCCACTTATGGGGCCGCGGGCTGCGGGAACCTGGGGGGCTCTGCGAAGTTCTGGGGACCATGGGGACAATGCGGGGATCTCCAGAGTTGGGGGGCCCGGACTGGGGGGGTCTGGGGAGTGCTGGGACCGTGGATGCACAGGAAGGGTCCTTGGGGGGAAGGGGGGGGGGCACAGGGGGGTGCTGGGATTTTGGGGACACCAGGGAGGGTCGCGGGGGTCACAGGGTCATGGTCAGAGCGATCGGGCTCCACCATCAGAACCAGCAAAAAGGGGTTGGGGTGCCCCCCCCCCCCACCACCTGCCAGGGTGGGGGGCTGTGCCCTGCTCGGCCCTGATGCCACCGTGTCCCCCTCAAGGGACCCTCCCGTGCCTGTCCCCCTCCCCACATAAAGGGCTGTTCCTTGGGGGCGGGGGGGTCCCCAACAGCACCGGGACCCCCATGACACCCCACGGGGAGGCTCCAGCACGGGGCTGGGGGGGCGATCATCACCCCCGAGCCCCCTTGGGTGACCCTGGGGGTCCCTACAGTGGGACACTCACTCTGAGAGGAGCGAGACCCCCACCCCATTTCCCCTCCATGCCCGTAGCCGTCCATCACTGCCGCATCCCCTGGATTTTTGGGGGGACAGGGGTCCCGTGCAGTGTCCCCCCGCCGCTGCCCGACCCCCCCGTGCCCTGCGCAGATGCTGCTTCCCCCCAAATCCCCCCCGTGACCCCATAACCTTCCCGGGATCGGTTTATGGCATCATCCCGCATCGGCAGGGGCAGCACTCGCCCCTCGGCGCCTGCGCTCGCCGCGCTCGCCGGAGCCTCCGCCGGCCTGAGCGCGGCCCAAAGTGGGGGTGCTGTCACCAGAGCCCCCCCAAACCTGAGCGAGCCCCCCCACCCGAAGAGGCGCAGAACAATGGGCTGAACGCATCCGGCATCTTCCAGCGCCGGGAGCCGCCGGCACAGGCCGGGCCGGGGGTGCGGGAAACAAAGACCTCCCCCAAAAAAAAACACCCTCGGCGTGGTGCTGGGGGGGTCGGCGAGCCCCCCACGGCCCGGTGAGGGACCCCCCGGTTTGTCCCGAGGAGCTGCAGAGCCGCCGGCCCCGGTTTGAGGAGCGACAGCGCCGGTAGCAGCAGGTGGGGGGGGCGCTGGGAGCGATTTTGGGGGGCGGGGGGCGTTTGGCGCAGTTTGGGGACCCCCATCCCCTTCGCTGTGCCCAAACCCTGAGCGGCCCCGGGGCTGGGGGGCTGTTCCTGTACCCCCTCCTGTCCCCGTGCCCCCCCGCCCCGTGTCCCCTCCTGTCCCCGTGTCCCCACCCGTGTCCCTTTGCCCCGCGCTGGCACGGCACGGCGAGCAAAGGCCGGTGCCCGCGGGCTGCCCACCTCTGCCCAGGGCGGGTCGTGCCGCGGCTCCCGGTGAGTTCCGGGGTCCCGGGGAGCGAGGGGAGGGGAACCCCCAGATCCTGCTGCTCTTCCCCTGTGCCCCCCCAGTGCCCGTGCCGGGTGTCCCAGTTAAACCCCCCTGCCCAGCTGGGGTCGGGGGTGAACCCCTGAGGGCCCATCAAGGCAGGAAGGGACTTCCCACTTTTTTTTTCCCCTTGCTTTTGGGGAACCCCGGGTGGGAGCGGCACCGGCAATGCTTTGACCCCCCTGTGCCACCCCAGGGATGGGTCTGGGGACACCCTGAGGGTCGCTGTGACGGTGGGCACTGCCCTAACCCCCCTGTGCCATCCCAGAGATGGGATTCTGTAAATTCTGTGAATCCCAAAGATGGGGTCTGGGGATATCCTGTGGCTCCCCATCCATGGCGCTGCCCTGACCCCTTGTGCTACCCCAGGGATGGGTCTCAGGATACTCTGGCTGTCTTTGTGAAGGTGGGCACTGCCCTGACCCCCCTGTACCACCCCAGGGATGGGATCTGGGGGTATCCTGGGCCTCTCCATCCATGGCACTACCCTGACCCCTTGTGCCACCTCAGGGACAGGTCTGGGGACACCCTGGGGTTCCCTGTGAAGATGGGCACTGCCCTGACCTCACTGTGCCACCGCAGGGATGGGATTTGAGTGTACCCTGGGGTTCCCTGTGAAGGCGGGCACTGCCCTGACCCCCTGTACCACTCCAGGGATGGCACTGGGAACATGCTGGGGTTCCCTGTGAAGGCAGGCACTGCCCTGACCCCCTGTACCACTCCAGGGATGGGTCTGGGGGCATCTCAGGGGTCTCTGTGAAGGTGGGCACTGCCCTAAGCCCCCTGTACCATCCCACAAATGTGTCTGGGGACATCCTGGGGGTCTCTGTGAAGGTGGGCACTGTCCTGACCCCCTGTACCACCCCAGGGATGGATTTGGGGATATCCTGGGGGTCTCTGTGAAGGCGGGCACTGCCCTCACCCCAATGCCAGGATCCGTCGTACCCTGCCCACCCCACCCACATCACCGCCCTCTCTCCCGCCCCGCAGGTGCCCCCATGGCGTCGTTCCGCATCCGGCAGTACCAGGAGCAGGACTACGAGGCCGTGCGGGCCATGTTCGCCCGCGGCATCCTGGAGCACGCTCCGGCGGGGTTCCGCTGGGTGCTGCGGGCGGCGCGGGTGCGGCTGGCGCTGCTGGCCGTGTTCGTGGCGGCGCGGGCGGCCGCCGGCTCCTGGGTGCTGGGGCTGGGCGCGGTGGCGCTGGCGCTGGTGCTGCTCTGGGTGCTGGTGCGCTCGCTCAGCGCCGAGTACGTGCGCGACGCGCTGGGCACCGACCTGTGCGACGTGGCCGGCTCCTACCTGCGGGCGCCCGACCGCTGCTTCTGGGTGGCCGAGGAGGGCGGCGCCGTGGCGGGCATGGTGGCGGCGGTGCCGGCGGGCCGCGGCGAGCTGGAGCTGAAGAGGATGTCGGTGGGCCGGGAGCACCGCGGCCGCGGGCTGGCGCGGGCGCTGTGCCGGGAGGTGCTGGCGTTCGCCCGCGCCCGCGGTTTCGGCGCCGTGGTGCTCAGCACCTCCATGGTGCAGGTGGCGGCGCAGCGGCTCTACGAGGGGCAGGGGTTCAGGAAGGTGGGCAGCTCGTACCCCTCGCTGCTGGGCACTTTGCTGAACTTCCAGATCTTCCATTACCGCTGCGATTTGGGGGATGGCACCAAGTAGGGTCCGAGTGGCGCTGTGGGGGCTGGGGTGGATGGCACTGCCAAACCTGGCACGTGAGGCGCTGCCGTGGCGCCCCAGCTCCAGCACAGCACCGTGACCCCGGGGCATGAGGCGCTGCCGTGGCACGCGTGGCGCTGCCATGGCACCCGAACCCTGGCACACCCAACCCTGGCACCCCAAGCCTGCCCCAGGACACGAGGCACCACCCCAGCACTCCCCTGGCACAGCAGCACCGACAGCACCGCCCTGATCCCAGGACATGAAGCACCACCACGGCCCCACAGGCTGGCATGTGTGGCACTGCCATGGCACCGCCAGCCCAGGACGTGTGGCACTGCCTTGGCACCGCAGCACTCCAACCCTGGCACCGCCATGGCACCCCTCCCTGGATTTCCAGCAGCAGGAAATAAAGAGAGACCTGTGGGAGCACTGTGTGTGAGAGATACCCTGGGGGACACCTTTGGGGATAAGAGGCCTCTTGGGAACTGGGAACACACTGGGGGACCACGGAGATTTTGCGGGAGAGGGGAAATCTTTGGGGACAGGCGACACTTTGGGGGACATGGCCTGTGCCCTCACCCAAGATGGCGGCGGTTCCCCTTTCTCACTGCCCTCACCCAAGATGGCGGCGATTCCCCATTCACCTATCTCGTGCCCTCATCCAAGATGGCGGCATCCATCCCGGCGTCACGGCGCGACGTGCGGAGCGTGACGCGCTGAGGGAAGCGCCGGGACCGCCGGGTCCCGATCCCGGTCTCGGTCTCCGGTCCCGGTTCCCCTCTCCCCATCCCGGTTCCCCCGTGCCGGCCGCGCCATGGATTGTTACACGGCCAACTGGAACCCGCTGGGCGAGGAGACCTTCTACCGGTGAGGGGCAGCGGCCCGAGGCTGCTCGGGGGTCCCGGGTGTGCTTGAGGGGCCCGGGGCTGCCCTGGGGTAGCGATGGGTGTTGGGGCCGCCTGGGAAGGGGGTCCCGGAGATGGCTGGGGTGGGGTTCTGTGGCTAGCTCGGGGGTTCTGGGGTAGCCACGGGGCTGGGAGTCCCTGAGGGGTCCCTGGGTGGTCACGGGCTGGCTGGGATGGGGGTCCCAGGGGTGTCTCTGGGGTTTGGAGGTTCCTTGGAGGGGTCTCGTGGTGCCCATGGATCTTGGGGCTGCCTGGGAGGGGGTCCCGGGGGTCTCTGGGGGGGTCCCGAGGTGGTCTCAGGTCCTTGGGTTGGTCTGGGGGATTTCTGGGGGTCTCTGGGTGTTCCTGGGGTGTTCGAGGGTGTTCGAGGGCCAGTTCAGGGGTGGGCACTCGCCCATCCCTGTGCCTGCTACATGTCCGTCTGTCCATCCATCCATCATCCCTCCATCCGTGCCCAAAATCATCTCCAAAATCACCCCAAAATCCCCCCAGAATCACCTCCAAAATTGCCTCCAAAATCACCCCAAAATTACTCCAAAATCACCTCAAAAATACCCGCAAAATCACCTCAAAATCCCCCAAAATCCCCCCGAAATGCCCGGTGTGCCCGTGTCCCGCAGGAAGCTGGAGCTCTACTCCATGGAATGGGGGCTGCGGGAGGACCTGCGTGACTGCGTGGTGGCAGCTGCTCCTTACGGGGGTCCCATCGGTGGGTGCAGCCCCCTGAGCCCCCTCCCCGAGCCGGGGCTGTGTCACTGATGGCTCAGGGACTGTCCCCTCCCCCTCCCAGCTCTGCTGAGGAATTCCCGGCGGGACAAAACCCCCGGTGCCCGCCCGCTCCTGGAGATCTACTCGGCCTCGGGGCTGCTCCTGGCCAGCGTCCCGGTGAGTGAGCTGGGAGGGGTTTGGGGACAGGGAATAGTCTGGGATGGGTTTGGAGCAGGAGAATCCATTCCCTGCTGCCCTCAGATGGGAGAAGAGGATTTGATTGATTTTGGAGCAGGAGAATCCTTTCCTTGCTGGTGAGGGATGGAAAAAGAGGATGGGATGGAGTTTGAAGCAGCAGGATTGGGCAGGAGGAAAATGCTCCCTTCATCCTGTCTGGGTCTGGGAGAAGAGGATGGGATGGAGTTTTGAGCAGGAGAATCCCTTCCCTGCTGCCCTGGGATGGGATGGGAAGATTGCATGGGTTTGGAGCCACAGGAACATCCTCCCTCCCCCCTGCCTGGGGCTGGGGGGGACATGGGGCAGTGGAGGGGACAGAGCCACAACTGCAGGGACCTGCAGAGCCAGGTGGGGTGTTGGACCTCTGGATGAGATGTTGGATTTCTGGATAAGATGTTGGAGCTTTGGATGAGGTGTTGGACATCTAGATGAGGTGTTGGACTTTTGGATGAGATGTTGGACCTGCAGGTGAGGTGTCCAACCTCTGGATAGGGTGTGAGATCCTTGAATGAGGTGTCCAACCTTTGGATGAGCTGTTGGACCTGCGGATGAAGTGTCCAAGCTGAGGACAGGCTGTCAGAGCTCAGCCATGGCCTGAGCTGTGTCCCTGGGGGGCTCTGGGGTGACCCCTCCCTGTTCCCAGTGGAAGAGCGGCCGCCTGGTGCACCTGGGCTGGACAGCAGGGGAGGACCTGCTGTGCATCCAGGAGGATGGGACTGTGCTGGTCTACAACCTGTTCTGCGAGTTCAAGAGGCACTTCAGCATGGGAAACGTGAGGGAGTGGGATTTGGGATGGGATTTGGGATGGGATTTGGGATGGGGAAGGTGGGAAGGGATCTCACAGCCCGTCCCATTCCACCCCATCCATGGCAGGGACACCTCCCACTGTCCCAGGTAGATCCATCCTCACCTTGGACACTGCCAGGGATCCAGCAAATCTGGGAATTTCAGCCCAGCCAGGAATTCCTTCCCAAGATCCCCTTTTCCATCCTCCCCTTGTTCTGCCCCTCCTGAGATGCCCTGGGTGGGGTTTGGGCGATGGAGAATGGACCCCGTGGGACACCAGAGGGGAGCCGAGCCCTGCATGCCCCAGTGTCCCCAGTGTCCCCAGAGTGCCATGGCCGTGTCGTGGCGCAGGAGGTGCTGCAGAACCACGTGCTGGAGGCGCAGGTTTTCCACACGGAGTTCGGCACGGGCGTGGCCATCCTGACGGGGGCGCTGCGCTTCTCCCTCGCCACCAACATCGACGACCTCAAGCTGCGCCGCCTGCCCGAGGTGCCTGGTGGGTGTCCCCCTGTCCCCTCTGTCCCCTGTCCCATCTGTCCCATCTGTCCCTCTGTCCCCTCTGTCCCTTCTGTCCCCACTGTCCTCCCTGTACGCCAGTCCCCCTGTCCCCACTGTCTTCCCTGTTCCCACTGTCCCCTCTGTCCCCCACTGTCCCCTCTGTCCTCCCTGTTCTCCCTGTCCCCTCTGTCCCCTCTGTCCTCCCTGTTCCCCTTCTGTCCCCTCTGTCCCCCCATCCCTATGTCCCCTGTCCTTGTTTCTCTGTCCCTCTGTCCCCAGTCTCCGCTGTCCATCAGTCCCTCAGTGTCCATCTGTCCCCCTGTGTCTGTCTGTCCCCAGGGCTGCAGAAGCCCCCAGCCTGCTGGGCCGTGCTGTCCCAGGACAGGGTGACTGTGGTGCTGCTGGCTGTGGGACAGGAGCTCTTCCTGCTGGACAACACCTCCTGCTCTGTGCTGGTGAGGGGGTTTGGGATGGCCCTGCTGTCCCCACTGTCCCCATTGTCCCCATTATCCCTTGGGGTGTTCCCAGGTCTTTCCCCTGGAATGCTCCCAGGTCATTTTTTTATCCCATGGGATTTTCCCAGGTCCTTTCCTTGTCCCTCCCATCCCATGAGATACTCCCAGGTCCTTCTCCCATCCCATAGGATGCTCTCAGTCCTCACAGTGGCTCCCAGATCCTTTCCCATCCCATGGGGCACTCCCAGCCCTCCCCACTCTCTCCCACCCCTTTCCTCCCACTCTCCCAGGCCCCAGTGTAGAAAAGATCTGAGGGCTGAGCAGGCAGGAAGGGACGCCCCCCCAATCTGACCATGTCCCTTGGGGTCACTCTGAGGCCCTGTTGATGTCCCCAGTGACCCCCCTGTCCCTGGCAGAGCCCCCCAGGGCTGAGCCCCTCGGCGGGGCCCTTCCTGCACATGGCTGTGTCCTTCACCCACCGGCACCTCGCCCTCTTCTCCGACTCTGGCACCGTCTGGATGGGCACAGCCTCGCTCAAGGTGAGCCCACCTACCCTGGGGGGTCTTTGGGGGGTTCCTTTGGGGTCCTTTTTGGGGTTATTGGGTGGTCAGAGCACTCCCCATCCTGGCAGAGCTTTGGGGCTCGTGCTGGTGCCTCCCAAAGCCTTTTTGGAATGTTTCCTTCCATCTTGCTTGGAGCCCTGGTTCCTTCCAGAGCTGGACCCTGTGGTGGCCCAGCACCCACCCCACACATCCCCACATCCCCAGTGGAAAATTCTTCCCTGAGCCCTCTCCTCTCCCACAGGAAAAATTCTGCGAGTTCAACACCGGCATCCGATCCCCGCCCAAGCAGATGGTGTGGTGAGCAAACCAAACCAAACCCTGGCACCCCCAGCCTTTCCTGGGCTGCCCTCAGCTCTGTGGGACCCCCCTGCTGCAGGTTTGGGGGTCCCAGGGGCCGGGGTTGATGGGGTTGGTGGTTGGGGTTCCCCAGGTGCACGCGGCCCCGCAGCCGGCAGCGAGCCGTGGTGCTGGCCTGGGAGCGGCAGCTGATGGTGGTGGGCAACTCCTCGGAGTGCATCCGGTATCCTTGGGGAGCAGGGACACCCCTGAGCTGCTGCCACCTGCCCTGGCACCCACCCTGCTGCCCCTGGGGGTCCCCTCGCTGCCCTGGCCCCGGGGGTGCTCCCAGGTCCTTCCTCTGCCCCAGGGGATGTTCCTGTTCCCTGGGATGTTCCCAGGTCCTTCCCTGTCCCATGGGGTGTTTCCAGGTCCTTTTCCATCCCATGGGGTGCTCCCAGGTCCTCCCCCTGTCCCAGGGGATGTTCCCAGCCCCACTCTGGCTCCCAGATCCTTTTCTGTTTTCTGAGATGTTCCCAGAGCCTTTCCCTGTCCCATGGGATGCTCCCAGCCCCCACAGTGCCTTCCAGACCCTTTTCTTTTCTCTGGGATGCTCCCACATCCCTTCCCTTGCCCCATGGGAAGCTCCCAGGTCCTTTTCTGTCCCATGGGATGTTTCCTGGCCCTTCCCTTTTCCCAGATGATATTCCCAGGTCCTTCCCCATCCCCTGGGATTCCCTTCACTCCCTGGTGTCCCAGCAATGCTGGGGGCTGCCCCCAGAGCTGTGTCCATGCCCAGCCCTTAGCAGGAGCTCAGCTTTGTCCTGGATGAGGATTCCCACCTGGTGCCCGAGCTGGACGGGGTCCGGATCCTGTCCCGCACCTGCCACGAGTTCCTGCACGAGATCCCAGGTGGGTCTTCCCTGGCATGTGGGAGCCTGGCACAGGAATTCCCAGAGCAGCTGTGGCTGCCCCTGGGTCCCTGGAGTCACCCAGGCCAGGTTGGATGGGGCTTGGAGCACCTTGGGATGGTGGGAGGTGTCCCTGGTAGGAATGGATGGGATTTAAGGTCCCTTCCCACCCAAACCAGGCTGGGATTCTAGAGCCAGGCTGGAATGCTGGGAATGTTCCCTGGAGAAGGGAAAATTCCAGGGAATGCTCAGAGTCCCTAAAGGGGCTCCAGGAGAGCTGGAATTTGGGACAAGGCCTGGAGGGACAGGACACAGGGAATGGCTCCCACTGGGAAAGGGGAGATGAGGCTGGGATCTTGGGAAGGAATTCCTGCCTGGGCTGCAATTCCCAGATTTGCTGTGGCTGCCCCTGGATCCCTGGCAGTGCCCAAGGCCGGGTTGGATCCACCTGGGACAGTGGGAGGTGTCTCTGAACATGGATGGGGTGGAATGGGATAATGGGATGGGATGGGATAATGGGATTTAAGATCTCTTCCCACCCACCCCATTCCACAACCCTGCTGCTGGAGGGTGCTGCCAGCTCCTGGCACTGGGATCAGGTGCCCCCCAAGGCTGGAGCAGCCCCTCACCCACGTTCTGTCCCCGTCCCTGCAGAGGCCAGCCAGGAGATTTTCCGCATCGCCTCCATGGCTCCGGGTGCTCTGCTGCTGGAGGCACAGAAGGAGTACGAGGTACCCCCCTCCCCAAACCCCCACCAGGGTGGGTGTCCTGGTTTGCAGGATGGGTGTCTGCTAATAAAGACAGAAGCTTCTCTCTGAAATGGAGAATGTAAACCCTCTCCCTCCAAATTATTATAATTTTGAAATTAAGGGGCTCTCAGGCAAAGAGATGGGAATTAGGAATAACAGTTCTTTACTAGGAAAATTAAACTAGAAATGCAGTATTACACAGAACAATCCCAACCCTGCCAGAGTCAGAATCCAAGCTGACACCCGTCAGTCAGTCAGGGTGTTGGCACAGTCCCATTCAATGGTGGCTGCATCCTCCTGCAGGGGCAGATGTGGTTCAGCTGGAGCAGTGCTCCTGGAGAAGGTGCAGTTTCCTCTGAAGGTGCAGGGATGATGTGCAAAGGTCTGGCTTTCCTCTGGAATCCAGTGGCAAAGGCTGCTCTGGTGTTCCAAATGTCAGTTTTGATCTGGGTAGGAAAGGCTTGGCTCCTCCCCTGGCTGGAGCATCTCCCAGTGGGATGATGGAATTTTATCAGCCATGCCCTGGGACTCACTGGCCATGAACAGGAGATATCTCCTGGAGGGAGGATGGGCTGTGGGAAGATAAAGATGATTGCCCAGCTGGTTTAAAGATGGCCCATGAGCAGATAATGTGTGCCAGGAGATCAGGGTCACTGCCCCACCCGGCTGCAGCAGATGGGGACAGAATTCACATTTCTGACCACATCAGCCCAGCACAGTGGGATCCCCAGGGCTCAGTGTCCCAGGAATCCCCCATTCCTGTTTTCCTGCAGAAGGAGAGCCAGAAAGCCGACGAGTACCTGCGGGAGATCCGGGAGCAGCAGCTGCTCCCCGAGGCCGTGGGCCAGTGCATCGAGGCTGCGGGCTACGAGCACGAGCCTGAGACACAGAAATCCCTGCTGAGGGTGAGCTGGGATACAAACCAGCCTGTCAGAGCCAAAATGAGGGGTGGGGGCTCCAGGAGGCTCTTTGAAATTGTTTATTGTATTTAAATGTTGCAGCAATTCACGGGTCGTGGGTGACAGAGCCCAGCCCACAGCCTGTCAGCCCCAGCTGTGGGGTTGTCTGGTTCTGGTTACAATTACAAACTTTTATATAATATTATTTATTTATTTATTTATTTATTATTTATACAATGTTAAATATTATTTTTTTATTTTATATACTTTTCACTACAGAGCATCTTAAAACATGACAACCAATCAGTACTTTTACTATTACCTATAACCTATCATAACTACTAACATTACCATATTCATGTTACTGTTTTCCAGTCACTAAAAGTTAATGTGTTACAGCTTAAGCTAGAAGTTATTTTTCATTTTTCTCACAGTGGAAAATTCTGAGATTTTTTCCCTACTTCTACCATTGGCTTTCTTGTTTGTGAAAATCTTTTTGTTGGTGAAAACACCTTTTGTTTGAGGTGGATTTATCCTTTGCTCAGAGTCATAAAAACCAACTCACTTGCTTTTTGCCTTCTAGTTACCCAGTCAGAGTAAGAATAAGCTCAGCAGTTATTTTCTTCTATATCAAAACTTGCTTTAATTTCTATTCCTTCTTCAGCTTCTACATTCAAAGATCTTTCTGTTAGACATATATCTGTGAGAATATTCCTGTCAAATCCTTATCCTTCCCAACAACAGCAGAAAAAAATATGTGAGGAATTGCAATGACAAGGTTTTTACAGAGAAATGAAGTCCCAGCAGGCTTTGACAGCTGAGAAATGCTGGCATGGTCTGTCTGACAGACAGGCAGAGGGGGGATGGAAAACACTTGCAGGAGGAAAATGGAATGGAGAACACTTGCAGGAGGCTGTACAAGATGAGGAAATCTAAATTTTGAAGTCAGGCAAATCTAGTTTTGTCTAATTTTTGAAGTCAGAGCTCTGATTTGGAGTGCAGCATAGCTGTGGGTGTTACACACACACAGAGGGAGTTTTCTCTCCCTCTTTAACCTGGAGAGCCCTGCAGTGCAAACAGGGGAGGATGTTTATGCTGCTCTCACAGACAGGCAGGACTGGGCTGGGGGATTAAAACCTCATTTCTGTTCCATCTCTTTTGGCAATCCCATTTCCACAAATCCCTCCGTTCCCTGCCTGCCCCTGGCACGTGGCATTACCTGAGCACAGATACAGCAGCAGGAGGGAGGCTGAAACTAAAGGATTTTCCCTCTGATTTCCCCCAACCCCACAGGCAGCTTCCTTTGGGAAGTGTTTCCTGGACAAGTTTCCCCCCGAGGGGTTTGTGAGGATGTGCCAGGACCTGCGGGTGCTCAACGCCATCCGGGACTACCAGATCGGGATCCCGCTCACCTTCACCCAGTATCCTCCTGCAGTGGGGTCAGGGTGTCCCTGGGGCTCTGCTGATCCCAAATGTGCCTTGACTTCCCTGCAGATACAAGCAGCTCACCATCGAGGTGCTGCTGGACAGGTGGGACCCCCCAGCCCCTCTCCCAGGAGCTTTCCCGGGGTTCCCATCCCAAATTCTCCATCCCACAGTCCCCATCCTGATATCCTCATCCCACATTGCATGTCCCAAAATCCCCATCCACAGTTCCCATCCTGATATCCTCATCCCACATTGCATGTCCCAAAATCCCCATCCAAAATCCCCATCCCACACTCCCCATCCTGATATCCTCATCTCACATTGCATGTCCCAAAATCCCCATCCCACCTTCCCCATCCCAAATTCCCCATCCCACAGTCCCTATCCCAAAATCCCCATCCCAAATTCCCCATCCCAAATTCTCCATCCCATTCCTATATTCAGGAGCTGAGCAGCTCCAAGCACTTGGGGACATCCCCAAACCAAACCAAACTCCTCAGCCCCTTGTACCCCCAATGTGACCCCTGATCTCAATGTGTGTCCCCCTGTGTCCCCAGTCTGTCCCCGTCCCCTTCATGACCCTGTGTCCCCCCGGTGTCCCCTGTCCCCTCATGTGTCCCCTGACCCCTCAATGTGTCCTCTGTCTCGTCCATGTCCCCCTGACCCCCCAGTGTCTGCTGATCCCTCATGTGTTCCTCTGTCCCTTCCATGTCCCCTTGAACCCCTCATGTGTCCCCCTGAGCCCCAATGTGTCCCTTTGACCCCTCCATATCCCCTGACTCCCCCATGTCCCTCTGACCCCCCTTTGTCCCCCTGACCCCTCCATGTCCCCCTGTCCCCCCCATATCCCCTGTCCCCTCATGTGTCCCCTGACTCTCAATGTGTCCCCCTGTCCCCTCCATGTCTGCCTGTCCCCGCCATGTCCCCTGTCCCCCCTGGCGTCCCCTATCCCCTCTATGTCCCCCTGTCCCTCCGATGTCCCCTGACCCCCTCATGTCCCCCTATCCCTCCTGGTGTCCCCCATCCCCTCCATGTCCCCTATCCCCTCATGTCCCCTATCCCCACCATGGCCCCTGTCCCCCCTATGTCCCTGACCCCTGTCCCTGTCCCCAGGCTGGTGCTGCGCCGCCTGTACCCCTTGGCCATCCGGATCTGCGAGTTCCTGCGGCTGCCCGAGATGCAGGGCGTCAGCCGCATCCTGGCGCACTGGGCCTGCTACAAGGTCAGGGGGCTGCCTGGGCCGGGGCTGGGCCACCACCTGGGCACCCTGGGGACACCTCTGCTGGCCCCACAGGTGCAGCAGAAGGACAAGTCTGACGAGGAGGTGGCGCAGGCCATCAACCAGAAGCTGGGGGACACGGCGGGGATCTCCTACTCGGACATCGCCACCCGCGCCTACGACTGCGGCCGCGCCGAGCTGGCCATCAAGGTAGCCCAGGGGGTCTGAGCTGGCCACCAAGGTGGGCACTGAGCTGGCCATCAAGGTAGCCAGGGGGTCTGGGGGGGCCATCAAGGTAGCCCAGGGGGTCTGGGGGGGCCATCAAGGTAGCCCAGGGGGTCTGAGCTGGCCACCAAGGTGGGCACTGAGCTGGCCATCAAGGTAGCCCAGGGGGTCTGGGGGGGCCATCAAGGTAGCCAGGGGGTCTGGGGTGGCCATCAAGGTAGCCCAGGGGGTCTGGGGTGGCCATCAAGGTAGCCAGGGGGGTCTGGGGTGGCCACCAAGGTGGACACTGAGCTGGCCATCAAGGTAGCCAGGGGGGTCTGGGGTGGCCACCAAGGTAGCCCAGGGGGTCTGGGGGGACCATCAATGTAGTCCAAGGGGTCTGGGGTGGCCATCAAGGTAGCCAGGCGTGTCTGGGGTGGCCACCAAGGTGGGCACTGAGCTGGCCATCAAGGTAGCCCAGGGGGTCTGGGGTGGCCATCAAGATAGCCAGGGGTTCTGGGGGTCCATCAGAGTGGGCACTGTGGTGGCCATGAGGGTGTTCAGTGGCCCAGGGGGTTCTCTGGGTGGCCATGAGGGTGTTCAGTAGCCCAAGGGGATCTGAGGTGGCCATGAGGCTGTTCAGTAGCCCAGGAGGGTCCCTGGTGGCCCATCAAGGTGTTCAGTAGCCCAAGAGGGTCCCTGGTGGCCCATCAGGGTGTTCAGTAGCCCAGGAGGGTCCCTGGTGGCCCATCAGGGTGTTCAGTAGCCCAAGAGGGTCCCTGGTGGCCCATCAGGGTGTTCAGTGGCCCATGGAGGTCTCTGGTTGCCCCCAGCTGCTGGAGTACGAGCCCCGCTCGGGCGAGCAGGTGCCGCTGCTGCTGAAGATGAAGCGCAGCAAACTGGCGCTGGGCAAAGCCATCGAGAGCGGAGACACCGACCTGGGTGAGGGACAGGGGGGACAGAGACCTGGGTGAGGGACAGGGGACACTGAGCTGGGGGAGGGACAGGGGGGACAGAGACCTGGGGGAGGGACAGGGGACACCGAGCTGGGTGAGGGACAGGGGACACTGAGCTGGGGGAGGGACAGGGGACCCTGACCTGAGTGAGGGACAGGGGACACTGAGCTGGGGGAGGGACAGGGGGGGACAGAGATCTGGGTGAGGGACAGGGGACCCTGACTTGGATGAGGGACAGGGGACACTGAGCTGGGTGAGGGACAGGGGGACACTGAGCTGGGGGAGGGACAGGGGGGACAGAGACCTGGGGGAGGGACAGGGGACACTGAGCTGGGGGAGGGACAGGGGACCCTGAGCTGGGGGAGGGACAGGGGACACCGACCTGGGTGACGGACAGGGGACACTGAGCTGGGGGAGGGACAGGGGGGACAGAGACCTGGGTGACGGACAGGGGACACTGAGCTGGGTGAGGGACAGGGGACACTGATCTGGGTGAGGGGACATTTTGGGGTCTGGAAGAGCATCTTGGAAATCTTATAGGGTTGGGAGAGCACTTTGGGGACATTTTGGGGAGCGCGTGGAGGGTCGGGGGGCACAGAGGGGTTTAAGAGGTGCAGAAAAAAAACCCAATCCAAACCTTTCTGTGCCCCCCAACTCCCCTGTCCCCAACCCCTCTGTCCCCAACTCCTGTCCCTGGCCCTGTCCCTGTCCCAGTGTACACAGTGGTGCTGCACCTCAAGAACGAGCTGAACCGCGGCTCTTTCTTCATGACCCTGCAGAACCAGCCCGTGGCACTGAGCCTGTACCGCCAGGTGGGGACCCCAAAACGGCCTGGGCACCCCAAAAACGGCCTGAGAACCCCAAAAACTGCCTGGGCACCCCAAAAACTGCCCTGAGAACTCCAAAACTGCCCTGAGAACCCTAAAAATGGCCTAGGTACCCCAAAAACTGCCCTGAGAACCCCAAAAATGGCCTGGGCACCCCAAAAACTGCTCTGAGAACTCCAAAACTGCCCTGAGCACCCTAAAAACACCTGAGCACTCCAAAACCACCCTGAAGCCCTCAAAAAAAAACCCTGAACTCCCCCAAAACCCCTGACCCTCAACGTGTCCCCTTGACCCCTCTGGCTGTCCCTTGACCCCTGGGTGTCCCCTTGACCCCCAGAATGTCCCCATGCTCCCTGGGTGTCCCCCTGACCCCTAAGGTGTCCCTTGACACCCCCACGTGTCCCCCTGATCTCCGAGATGTCCTCTTGACCCCCAAGGTGTCCCTTGACCCCTGGGTGTCCCCTTGATCCCCACCATGTGTCCCCTTGACCCTCTGAGTGTCCCTTTAACCCCCAAGATGTCCCCACACCCCTTGGGTGTCCCCTGCCCGCCCTGTGTGTCCCCTGCCCCCTGGATGTCCCCCTGCCCCCCTGGTTGTCCCCCAGGATGTCCCCACACCCCCCTGGGTGTCCCCTGTCCCCCAAGCACCCCTGTCCCCGCAGTTCTGCCGGCACCAGGAGCGGGAGACGCTGAAGGATCTGTACAACCAGGACGACAACCACCAGGAGCTGGGCAACCTGCACGTGCAGGGTGGCTACTGCCAGCAGGTGGGGAGGGTTGGGGTTGGGGAATTTGGGATTGGGATGGGAATGGGGTTGGGATGGGGATTGGGGGTTGGGATTGGGGAATTCGGGAGTGGGACGAGGGAAATGGTGATTGGGGAGGGGGGAGTTCAGGATTTGGGACTGGGGATTGGGGTGGGGCAATTTGGGGTTGGGCTGGGGAAATTTGAGATTGGGGAATTCAGGATTTGGGATTGGGATGGGGGAATTCAGGATGGGGGAATTTGGGATTAGGGAATTTGGGATTTGCATGGGGCAGTTCGGGATTGGAGAACTTGAGATTGGGGTTGGGGCAATTTGGAATGGGGGATTTTGGAATTGGGGAATCGGGGATTTCGGATGGGGCAGTTTGGGATTGGTGGGGGAATTTGGGATTGGGAGTTCAGGATTGGGCAATTCGGAGTTGGGATGGGGGAATTCAAGATTGGGGAATTCGGGATTGGGACAGGGGAATTCGGAATGGAGAAATTCGGGATTAGGACAGGGGAATTCGGAATGGAGAAATTCGGGATTAGGACAGGGGAATTCGGAATGGAGAAATTCGGGATTAGGATGGGAGAATTCGGGATTGGGATGGGGAATTTGAGATTGGGATGGAAGAATTCAGAATTGGGATGGGGGAATGTCAGGAGCTGCCAGGCACGGGGCAGGGAAAAGTCCAGGATGAGTATTTCCATCATGAGCAGGGCGGGATTTGGGCTGGATTTGGGAATCGGGCTCTGGGTGTGGGAATGGGAACTTCCCAGTTTGCACCCCAGGACTGTGGGGGAACGTGCCCATCCCATGCCGTGTGTGCCAGGGGGTCAGGATCCCATCCAGGGGGTCAGGATTCCACACAGGGAATGACATGACTGTGCCATGTCCCTGTGCCATGTCCCTGTGCCATGTTCCTGTGCCATGTTCCTGTGCCATGTCCCTGTGCCATGTCCCTGTGCCATGTTCCTGTGCCATGTTCCTGTGCCATGTTCCTGTGCCATCCCTGTGCCATCCCTGTGCCATGTCCCTGTGCCATGCCTGTGCCATGTCCCTGTGCCATGTCCCTGTGCCATGTCCCTGTGCCATCCCTGTGCCACCCCCAGCGGATCGAGGGCCGTGTGGCCTCCCTGCAGAACGCCCTGGATGAATTCTACAAGGCCAAGAACGACTTCGCTGCCAAGGTGAGAGTGCCCAGGTGCCACAGGGGACAGCAGGGACAAGGGGACAGCAGGGACAAGGGGACAGCAGGGACAAGGCCACCCTGCCCTGGAGACAAGGCTGGCTGGGTGGAAGGGTGGCTGTCCAGGGGCATGGCCGGGATGGGGACACTGAGGCTTGGACAGGGACACTGGGGATGGGGCAGGGCTGGTACAGGGGACCCAAAGCTGAGATGGAGACCCTGGAACTGTGACAGGGACCCTGAGGCTGGAACTGGGCTGAGATGGGGACTGAGAGCTGGGACAGCCACCCCAGGGGTGGGACAGGGCTGGGACAGGAACATCAGGGCTGGGATGGGGATCCTGGGGCTGGGACAGGACTGGGACAGGGACCCCAAGAGTGGCACAGGGACATCAGGGCTGGGCTGGAGATCCTGGGGATGGGATGGGGACACAAGGCTGGGACAGGAACTCCAGGGCTGGGCTGAGAACATCAAGGCTGGCACAGGGCAGGGCTGGGAACATCAAGGCTGGGCCAGGGACTCTGGGGCTGGGACAGGACTGGGACAAGGGCCCAGGGGCTGGGATGGGTACATGGGGGCTGGCACAGGACAGTGCTGGGGACACGGGGGCTGGCTCAGGGCGGGGCTGGGGACAAGGGGGCTGTGCCAGGAGCCCAGAGCTTGCCCTGTCCCTGCCCCAGGCCACGGAGGAGCAGATCAAGCTGCTGCGGCTGCAGCGGCAGCTGCAGGAGGAGCTGGACAAGCCCTACCTGGACCTGTCCCTGCACGACACCGTGGCCACCCTCATCCTGGACGGGCACCACAAACGTGCTGAGCAGCTCTACAGGGACTTCAAGATCCCGGACAAGAGGTGGGGGTGGGGTCTTTGGGGGGGTGCAGGGGGGTCTGGGGGGCTGCAGGCACAGCCCTGAGCCCCCTGTGCCCAGGTACTGGTGGCTGAAGATCAACGCCCTGGCCACGCGCGGGGACTGGGAGGAGATGGAGAAGTTCTCCAAGAGCAAGAAGTCACCCATTGGCTACCTGGTGAGAGTAGTGACCCCCTCATCCCAAAATCTTCCTCCCCTCCATCCCATCCCATCCTCTTCCTCCCCATTCCCACTCTCCCATCCTCCTCCTCCTCCAGACATCCCATGCTTGCCTTCCCATCCTCTTCCTCCTTCTCCAGCTCTCCCATCCTCTTCCTCCTTCTCCAGCCCTCCCATTCTTCCCTTCCTATCCTCTTCCTCCCCATTCCAGTTCTCCCATCCCCTTCCACCCCTCTTGAGCTCCTCCATCCTCTCCCTTCCCTCTCCAACCCTCTCATTCTCTTCCTCCTCTCTCCAATCCTCCCATCCTCTTCCTCCTTCTCCAGCCCTCCCATCCTTGCCTTCCCATCCTCTTCCTCTGCTCTCCACCTCCACCATTCTTTTCCTCCTCTCTCCAGTCCTTCCATCCTCTTCCTCCCCATTCCAGCTCTTCCACACTTTTCCCTCTGCAGCCCTCCCATCCTCTTCCTCCACTCTCTGACCCTCCCATACTCTTCCTCTCCTCTCCCCTTCTCCCCTGCTCTTCCTCCCCTCTCCAGCCCCTCCCTCCTCCTCTCCATCTCTCCCATACTCTTCCTCACCTCTCCAGCCCCTCCATCCTTCCCTCTCCTCTTCTCCCCTGCTCTTCCTCCTCTCACCATCTCTCCCACCCTTTTCCATCTCTCCTGACCTCTTCCTCCCCTCTCCAGCTCCTCCCTCCTCCTCTCCCCTTCTCCCCTGCTCTTCCTCCCCTCTCCCCTGCTCTTCCTCACCCCTGCCCTGCTCTCCCTGCCTCCCCAGCCCTTCGTGGAGGTGGCAGTGAAGCACCACAACCGCTACGAGGCCAAGAAGTACGCGCCACGTGTGCCCCCCGAGCAGCGCGTCAGGGCCTTCGTCCTCGTGGGGTGAGGACTGGGGACACCAGGGGACGTGTGGGGACACTGGGGCATGGCAGAGCACAGCTGGGGTGTGGAGTGCACAGCTGGAATTCCCTGTGAGGCAGTGTCCTGGTTTGCAGGACAGGTGTCTGCCAATAAAGGCAGAAGCTTCTCTCTGAAATGGAGAATGTAAATCCCCTCCCTCCAAATTATTATAATTTTGAAATGAAGGGGCTCTCAGGCAAAGAGATGGCAATTAGGAATAACAGTTCTTTACTAGGAAAATTAAAATAGAAATGCAGTATTACACAGAACAATCCCAAACCCTGCCAGAGTCAGAATCCAAGCTGACACCCATCAGTCAGTCAGGGTGTTGGCACAGTCCCATTCAATGGTGGCTGCATCCTCCTGCAGGGGCAGATGTGGTTCAGCTGGAGCAGTGCTCCTGGAGAAGGTGCAGTTTCCTCTGAAGGTGCAGGGATGATGTGCAAAGGTCTGGCTTTCCTCTGGAATCCAGTGGCAAAGGCTGCTCTGGTGTTCCAAATGTCAGTTTTGATCTGGGTAGGAAAGGCTTGGCTCCTCCCCTGGCTGGAGCATCTCCCAGTGGGATGATGGAATTTTATCAGTCATGCCCTGGGACTCAGTGGCCATGAACAGGAGATATCTCCTGGAGGGAGGATGGGCTGTGGGAAGATAAAGATGATTGCCCAGCTGGTTTAAAGATGGCCCATGAGCAGATAATGTGTGCCAGGAGATCAGGGGCACTGCCCCACCCAGCTGCAGCAGACGGGGACAGAATTCACATTTCTGGCCACATCAATGGGGTGACACTGATGGGGACAGCAGGAGCTGCTGGGGTGGTGGCACAGTGATGACACCCTGGGGGTGGCTCTGTCCCCACACTGTCCCCACGCTGTCCCCACCCCGCTCTCTGCCCTGCAGGGACCTGGAGCAGGCGGCCGAGGCGGCCATGGAGCGCAAGAACGAGGCCGAGATGAGCCTGGTGCTGGCGCGGTGCTCGGCCGGCACCGACGGCGCCCTGGCCGAAAAGCTCAACCGGGCACGGGCACAGCTCCTCAAAAAGTGATCCCCAAACCCTGGGGACACCTTTGGGGACACCCCTACGGGTCTGGGTCCTCTGGGAGCTGCTGCTTGTCCTTGCTGGGTGGTGAAGGTGGCACCCAGGGGACGTGGAGGTGCAATAAAGAGAAGAGCTCTGTGCCTGTGTCACCAAGGAGGGGCGTGGGAGGGGACAGTCAGGGGACACACACACACAGGGGTCTGGAGGGGAGGGCACTGGGTGTCCCCAAGAGGCATTGGCTGGATATTTGAGGGTGACACTGGGACCTTCAAACAGGTTCTGGGGAGCTTTCACGGGGTTCAGGAGGGGTTTGGGAGCTTGGGTATCCCCAAGGGTGACTTGAGGGGGCAGTGGGGGGACTCTGTGGATTCCCTGGGATCCTCAAATGAGTCTTTGGTGGGGACACTGGGTCTGGAGGGGTACCTGGAGCACAGGCTGGGATGGGAGGTCACTGAGTGTCCCCAAGGGTCACTTGGGGGGGACACTGGGAGGACACTGGGGAGGTCCCTGGGGTGACACTGGGGAAACACTTGTGGAGGGGGGACATCGAGGGGTCCCTGTGGGGTCCCTAGGGGACATTAAAGGGCATTGGGGGATCCCTGGTGGGACACTAGGGGACATTGAGGAGTCCCTGGTGGGACATTGGGGAACATTGAGGGGTCCCTAGGGGACATTGGTGGATCTCTGGAGGACAATGAGGGTTCCCTAGGGGGACACTGAGAGGTCCCGAGGGGGACACTGGGGGACATCGGGGGGTCCCTAGGGGAAATTGGGGGGTCCCGACCCCGCGCTGCCTCGCCCGTCCAGCAGGGGGCGCTGCAGAGCCAGCGAGGCTCCGCCCCCTGACGTCACGCGCCCCTGCCGCGGTGCATTGTGGGCCCGCAGAGATGGCGGCGCTCAGTGCGGGAAGGACGGCGGCGGCGGTGAGGGAGGCCGAGACAAGGGGCGCTGAGCGGAGAAAGGGCTCGGGGATGGCGGCTGAGGGGACGGAATGAAAGGGGAGATCGCTGCGGGGCGGGGGGTCGGGTTAGGGGAGCCGGGGGGCGATCAAAGGGAGCCTGAGCTCCTCCTTCAGTGTGCCTGACACCTGTGAGGGCTGAGGGGGCGCTGAGGGGTGGGAAAGGTCAGACGGGGTCTGGGGGGGTCATACGGGGTTTGGGGCGGTCAGACTGGGGCAGAGTGTGAGATCAGGGCCGGGGGGTTCAATCTGGGGAGTGTCAGTTTGTCGGTTTGTTCAGGCTGGGTTGGGGAGGGTCATTTTGGGGGTGGGGGGGAACCCCCTGAGGGGCCTGTCTGACCTCTGCCATCCCTCCCCCCGCACCCCCAGGGCCTCCTGCGAGCCCAGAGCCTCGGGCTGTGGCGGGGGCTGGGCACCGCCGCTCCCCTCCTGCAGCAAGCCCAGGCCAAGGTGAGCGGGGCTGAGGGAGGGACACACGGGGAATTTGGGGGGACAAGGAGCATCAAAACTCCCTGGGAACAAGGGGAAACAGCCTCAAGCTGTGCCAGGGTGGGATATTGGCAATTTTCTTTCCTGGGGGGGGTTTAACATCCCTGGGGATGTGGCACTTGGGGACAGGTCAGTGCTGGGGGCTCTCTGAGGCTTTTCCCAGCCAGGAAATTCCCTGATTCCATGGGAAGTGTTGAGGGAAGAGCTCAGCCCTGAGTGACCTTGAGCCACTGCCCTTCCCTCAGCTTTGCCTGCTGATATTTAATCACTGCCCAGCAGCTCCATTTGTGCTCTGGATATTTGATTCCTGCTTATTAAAGCTCCCAGTCTGTGACTCTCAGCTTCCCTGGCTCCTGGCCTTGCTGGGGGAGGAATTCCCTGTGGATTTGGGAGATTCTTGCTGGGAATTCTGGGCTGAGGAAGGGATGGGTGGAACATCCCAGGAATGATCAGCGAGGCTCTTTTGTGGTCTGGGCCACCAAAATGAGGTTTGGCAAAATTCCATGAGGTCCTGAGGGTGGGGAACAGGAATGAGGGAATTGGGGAACACTGGGCTGTGCTGGGATATTGGGGAAAGGATAAGGAAAAGATAAAAATGATAAAACTGAAGAGATTTGGGTTGGAAATTGGGGAAATTTCCTCCTAAAAATGTCTGTCCAAAATTCCATGAGATCCTGAGGGTGGGGAGCAGGAGTGAGGGAGCTGAGGAATGCCAGGCTGTGCTGGGGGCTCTCAGGAATTGCTCTGGGCAGAGTCTGAGGTTATTTCTGGAAGTGCTGAGGGAGGAAAAGGTCCCTCAGTGGTGTCAGGTGTGGTGTCACCCCGAGGTGGCCTCGGGACAGGGACAGGGATTGACAGCTCAGCCCTGGGCTGGGTTTGGGGCCCTCAGCACAAAACTTGGAGGGGCTGGAGAAAAAAAATGGATCTGGGAAAAGGGCTGGAGCAGCTGAGGGAGAAAAGGGGGGCTGGGGGGACATGGTGGCTCTGCACAACTCCCTGACAGGAGGGGACAGCTGGGGACAGGGACAGAGGGAACAGGGACAGACAGAGGGAACAGGGACAGACAAATGGACCTGGCCCCAAGCTGTGCCAGGAGAGCTTTGGGTTGGATATTGGGAATTTCCCACCTGGAGGGATTTCCCAGCCCTGTGCATGTGGCACTTGGGGACAAGGCCACCAGTGTCCTGGGTTTTCCCATCCCAGGCACTCCCTGACCCCACAGCTGCAGGAGCCCCGTGTCCCTGTGGGTTTGGGGCTGTTTTGGGGTGACCCCCCTGTGTCACAGTCCCACAGTGCCAAGGCTGAGGGCACGTTCCAGGTGACGATGCTGCCGGGGGACGGCGTGGGCCCCGAGCTCATGCACGCCGTCAAGGAGGTCTTCAAGGTACGGCCACCAGGGGGCGCAGCTGGCCCTCAGTGTCCCCAAGGGTCCCTGTCTGTCACACACGTGTCCCTGCGTGTCACATGTGTGTCCTTGTGTGTCCCTGCATGTCTCCAACTGTCCCCAAGTGTCCCTGTGTGTCACACATGTGTCCCTGAGTGTCTCTGTGTGTCACACGTCTGTCCCTGCATCTCCCTGAGTGTCTGTGAATGTCCCTGCATTGTCCCCAAGTGTCCCTAAGTGTCCCTGTGTGTCCCTGTCCCCTCTGTCCCCACTGGTGCTGCCCATGGACAGAAGGTGAGTCCCCATTCCTGGCAGGGTTTGGGTTGGATATTGGGGAAATTCCTCCCAAAAACAGCTCTCCAAGGCAGCAGGGGAGTCCCCATCCCTGCAGGGATTGACCAGCCCTGTGCATGTGACACTTGGGGACATCCCAGGTGGCCTTGGCAGTGCTGAGGGACCTCAGAGGGTTTCACTGTTCCATTGGCACTGAGGTGCCCCCAGTTCCCTCCTCTCTCTGAGCACTCCCTGGCTGCCTCAGGGCTCCTGTGCCCCTGGCATGTCCCTGAGGCTCCCTGCTGTGTCCCTGAGGCTCCCAGGTGACAGTGGGTGGCCCTGTCCCCGTGCCAGGCTGGCAGTGTCCCCGTGGTCTTTGACGAGCACCACCTGAGCGAGGTGCAGAACACGGCGTCCGAGGAGAAGCTCGACCGGGTCGTGGATTCCATGAAGGAGAGCAAGGTGGCCCTCATTGGTGAGCACCTGTCCCTGTCCTTGTCACCTCCCTGTCCCTGTCCTTGGCCCCTCAGGCTGTGCCAGGGCAGGTTCTGTGGGATGCTGCCACAATTCCATGTCCTCATCCCTCTCGTGTCCTGCAGGGAAGATCCACACGCCCATGGAGTACAAGGGAGACCTGGCGTCCTATGACATGAGGCTCAGGTGAGGGAGGGCCTGGAAGATTAATTAATTAATCATTAATGAGTTAAGGGGGAGTGGAAAATGCTGAGGGGTTTTGTGTGGGCTGGGAGACAAAACTCCTGAGGGATGATCCTGCTTCCCTGGAAATTCTGGAGGTGATGAGGTAACCCCAAGAACTTGTCACTGGGAAAACCCTGTTAGTTAATAATTAATGAGTTATTAGGAAGCAAAACTCCTGAGGGATGATCCATGGTTAGGAGCTGATCCTGCTTCCCTGGAAATTTGGGAGGTGGTGAGGTGGCCCTCAGAGCTTGTCACTGGGGAAAAAAACCCATTAATTAATGGGTTATTAGGGAACAAAACTCCTGAGGGATGATCCATAGTCAGGAGCTGATGCTGCTTCCCTGGAAATTCTGAAATTGGTGAGGTGGCCTCCAGAACTTGTCACTGAGGGGAAAAAACCCATTAATTATTAATTAATGGGTTATTGGGAAGCCAAACTCCTGAGGGATGATCCATGGCCAGGAGCTGTCCCTGCTCACTCTGGGGTCCTGCACAGTGGGGTGGCCCCAGCTGTGTCCACTGGGACTTGGAGGGAACATCTCTGGGGGATAAAAACCTATTAATTATTAATTAATGAGTTATTAGGAAGCCAGACCCCTGAGGGATCCATGGTCAGGAGCTGATGCTGCTTCCCTAGAAATTCTAGAATTGGTGATGTGGCCTCCAGAACTTGTCACTGGGGGAAAAAAATCCATTAATTATTAATGAATGAGTTGTTGGGAAGCAAAACTCCATAGCCAGGAGCTGCCTCTGTTGGCTGATCCTGTTTCCCTGGAAATTCTGGAGGTGGTGGGGTAACCCCAAGAACTTGTCACTGGGAAAACTCCTTTAATTAATAATTAATGAGTTACTGGGAAGCCAAATGATGTACAGCCAGGAGGTGTCCCTGCTCACTGTGGGGTCCTAGAACTTGGAGGGAACAGTCCCTGGGGGTTAAAACTCCATTAATTATTAATTAATGAGTTATTGGGAAGCCAAACTGCTGAGGGATTTTGTTCAGCCTGGGAAACAAAACCCCTGAGGGACGATCCACAGCCAGGAGCTGTCCCTGCTCACCCCGGGGTCCTGCACAGGGGTGTGTCCCCAGCACTCAGAGGGGACCCCAGAGCAGCCCCAGGTGACCCTGTCCCTCTGTCCCTGTGTCCCTCTGTCCCTCCCAGGAGGAAGCTGGACCTCTTTGCCAACGTGGTGCACGTCAAGAGTCTGCCTGGGTACCAGACCCGGCACAACAACCTGGACCTGGTGATCATCAGGGAGCAGACAGAGGGCGAGTACAGCTCCCTGGAGCACGAGGTGCTGGAATCTGGGAATGCTGGGAATGCTGGGAATGCTGGGAATGGTCACATGGAGAAGGGAAAATCCTGGGAATCCTCAGAGCTCCTTGCAGGGGCTCCAGAGAGGGGCTGGAGGGGCAGGACACAGGGAATGGCTTCCACTGGGAAAGGGGAGATTGGGGTGGGGTCTTGGGAAGGAATTCCTGTCTGGAATGGAATTCCCAGATTCCCTGGATCCCTGGCAGTGTCCAAGGCCAGGCTGGATCCACCTGGGACAGATGAGGTGTCCCAGGCCCATGGATGGGGTGGGAATGGCATGGGATTTAAGGTCTTTACCAGACCAAATCCATTCCAGGATTCTGGAGCTGTTTTGCTCTGGGAGAGTTGGGAATGTTCCCCTGGAGAAGGGAAAATTCCAGGGAATCCTCAGAGTCCCTGAAGGGGCTCCAGGAGAGGGACTGGATTGAGATTAGAACAATTTAATAATTGGAATAAAATGGTGGTGAATGATAAGAACTTTTTAATAATTAAGCCAAAATGGTGATGATAAGGACAATTTAATAATTGGAACAAAATGGTGGTGATGATAAGAACATTGTAATAATTAAACCACAGTTGTGATGATAAGAAATATTTAATAATTGAACCAAATGGTGATGATGATAAGAACAGTTTAATCATTGAAATAAAATGGTGATGGTAAGAACAATTTAATAATTGAAACAAAATGGTGATGATGATAAAAACAGTTTAATCATTGAAATAAAATGGTGATGATAAGAACATTTTAATAATTGAACCAAAATGGTGATGATAAGAATAAATAAATACTGAATAAAAATAACGATGATAAATAGGTGTAAGGAAAATAGATACAACAATACATATAACACATAATAAATACAATTCTGGTGATAGGAGAGGGAAGGGGAGCAGGCCAGGGGGCAGGGACAGCCTGGGCTGGCTGTGACCCCTGTCCCTGTCCCCAGAGTGTCAAGGGGGTGATTGAGTGCCTGAAGATCATCACCAGGGCCAAGTCCCAGCGCATCGCCAAGTTCGCCTTCGACTACGCCACCAAGAAGGGCCGGGCCAAGGTCACAGCTGTGCACAAGGCCAACATCATGTGAGTGCCACTGTCCCCTCTGGGCACCCTCCAGAGCCACCCACACGGCTCCAGCTCAGCTGGCAGGGATTTGGGGTGGTAGGAGAGGGGGGAATGGCTTCAAACTGGGAAAAAAATCAGAGATTTGGGAAGGGATTCCTGGCTGGGAGGGTGGGGAGGGGCTGGGATGGATCCATCCATCCATTCATGGCTGGGTTGTCCTGGAGAAGGATCATTCCCATCCCAAAGATTAGAGTTTGGGAAGTTTGGGAATGGGGGATGAGGTCAGGGATGATGGGAGAGTTGGGAATGTTCCTCTGGAGAAGGGAAAATTCCAGGGAATCCTCAGAGTCCCTGCAGGCCTCCAGGAGAGCTGGAATTTGGGACAAGGCCTGGAGGGACAGGACACAGGGAATGACTCCCACTGGGAAAGGGGAGATGGGGCTGGGATCTTGGGAAGGAATTCTGGGCTGGAATTCCCGGATTTGCTGTGGCTGCCCCTGGATCCCTGGCAGTGCCCAAGGCCAGGCTGGATCCACCTGGGGCAGTGGGAGGGGTCCCTGAACATGGAATCAATAAACTTCAGGTGCCTCTCCACCCAAACCATTCCATGATTCCCTGATTTTCTGCTCTGCTCCCAGGATTTCTCTGGGATTGGGACTTTTCCCTTGTTCTGCTCCCAGCCAGGACTGAGCTGACTCTGACTCTGGAGCTGATCACATTTATTGATCAATCAGTGTCCAGATATTCTGTTCCCAGTGCAGCATCTCCAGAACCTCTCCCCATGATTGTGGGGTCATTGTGAGGTCATTCCTGCAGAATCCCAAACTCTGGAATCAGCACCTTTGTTTCACCTGGGACAAATCCCCATCAGGGGGAGAGGGGGGAAAGGGGGGTGAGATCCCAGTTCCTGTGGGTCCCTGCAGCCTTTGGGGTTTCCCCAGCCCTTCCTGGTGTTCCCTGTGGCAGGAAGCTGGGGGATGGGCTGTTCCTGCAGTGCTGCAAGGAGGTGGCTGAGCTCTACCCCAAAATCAAATTCGACACCATGATCATCGACAACTGCTGCATGCAGGTGAGCCACGCCCCGGCCACGCCCTGGCCACACCCCTGGGACACACCCCTGCGGGCTGGGCATGTTCACAGCCCTAAAACCTCCCCTTTATAGCCCTGAAAACTCCCCTTTATAGCCCTAAAACCTCCCCTTCACATCCCTAAAAACTCCCCTTCACCTCCCTAAAAACTCCCATTTAATTCCTAGAAACTCCCTTTTATATCCCTAAAAACTCCCTTTCAATCCCTAAAATGTCCCCTTCAGTCCCTAAAAACTCCCCTTTATAGCCATAAAAACTTCTTCAATCCTTAAAAACTCGAGTCCTTAAAAATTTCCCTTTATAATCCTAAAAACTTCTTTCAGTCCCTAAAAACTCCCCTTCACATCCCTAGAAACTCCCTTTTATATGCCTAAGAACTCCCGTTCAATCCTTAGAAACTCTCCTTCAATCCCTAAAAACTCCCTTTAATCCCTAGAAACTTCCTTTTATATCCCTTAAAACTCCCTTTCACTCCCTAAAAACTCGCTTTTATATCCCTAAAAAGTCCCGTTCAGTCCTTAGAAATTCTCCTTCAATCCCTAAAAACTCCCCTTTATAACCATTAAAACTCCCTTTCAATCCCTAAAAATTTCCCTTTATAACCCTAAAAACTCCCTTTTATAGCCCTAAAAACTGCCATTTTATCCCTAGAAACTCCCTTTCACTCCCTAAAAACTCCCTTTCAATCCCTAAAAATTTCCCTTTATAGCCCTAAAAACTCCCCTTCCAATCCCTAAAAAATTCCCCTTCAATCCCTAAAAATTCCCTTTTATAGCCCTAAAACTCCCTTTTACTCCCTAAAAATTTCTCTTTATAACCCTAAAAACTCCTCTTCAGTCCCTAAAAACTCCCAACCCCTAAAACTCCCCTTTAAACCCCTGAACCCCCCGATGCTCCAGGCCCTTGTGCCAACCGTGGCGTCCTGCCGTGAATTGTGAATTTGGAGCTCCCAGGGTGGGGCTGAGCTTCCCCAGCTGTTCCAGTCTCACCAACCCCATTCCCAACCCCATTCCCAACCCCAATCCCACCAGCTGGTGCAGAACCCCTACCAGTTTGACGTGCTGGTGATGCCCAACCTGTACGGGAACATCGTGGACAACCTGGCGGCGGGTTTGGTGGGCGGCGCCGGCGTCGTGCCCGGCGAGAGCTACAGCGCCGAGTACGCCGTGTTCGAGCTGGTGAGGAGCCGTCCCAGCCCCAGGGGGGACAGTCCCAGACGGGGCAGGTGACACGTCCCTGTCACCTGCCCTGTGCCCCACAGGGAGCCCGGCACCCCTTCGCCCAGGCCGTGGGCAGGAACATCGCCAACCCCACGGCCATGCTGCTCTCGGCCTCCAACATGCTGCGGCACCTCAAGTACGTGCTGGGCTCTCAGGGGGGTTTGGGCGGGGTTTTTGGGGGGCTGACCCCCTGCTTCCCCCTCTTTTCCAGCCTGGAATATCACTCCAACATGATCTCAGATGCTGTGAAGAAGGTGATCAAAGGTGGAAAAGTGAGTGTGGGGTGATGAGGAGGGAGGGCTGGTGCCGAGTTCTCTGCTTCCTCTCCTCTCTCCAGCTGGAATTCTGGCACCTCTTTCCAGCTGGAGTTTTGGGTTCTCTTCTCTCCAGCTGGAGTTCTGGGTCCTCTTTCCAGCTGGAGTTCTGGCTCATCTTTCCAGCTGGAATTTTGGCTCCTCTCCTCTTTCCAGCTGGGATTTTGGGTCCTCTACTCTTTCATCTGGAGTTCTGGCTCCTCTACTCTCTCCAGTCCCAGGCCCACAGCTCTGTCCAGCCCCTGTGGTCACCATGTCCTGGCGAGGGAGGGACTTCTGGCAGGGCTGGGGGATTCTCCACATCCCTGTCCCCGTTTGGATCCTGGCAGGGCTCTCAGGGATGTTCCCCAGCCCCATTCCCAATCCCAGGTCCTGGCAGGGCTCTCAGGGATGTTCCCCAGCCCCATTCCCAATCCCAGGTCCTGGCAGGGCTCTCAGGGATGTTCCCCAGGTCCTGGCAGGGCTCTCAGGGATGTTCCCCAGCCCCATTCCCAGCCCCAGGTCCTGGCAGGGCTCTCAGGGATGTTCCCCAAGTCCTGGCAGGGCTCTCAGGGATGTTCCCCAGCCCCAGGTCCTGGCAGGGCTCTCGGGGTGGCCGTTCTCTCTCTGTCCCTGCTGTCCCATCCCAGCTGTTCCCTCATTCACGGCCCCTTTTCCCCGTCTCTCCCCTCCCTGTTTGGATTTGCAGGTCCGGACTCGGGATCTGGGCGGTTACTCCACCACCTCTGACTTCGTCAAGTCCGTCATTGACAACCTGCACCCCCACTATGGGGCTTAGGGCCCCCAGCAGCTCCCCAGTGCCTCAGCCCCTCCCCAAATCCCCTCCCCAAATCCCTCCCCAGGCAGGAGGGAGCCCCAGAACCCCCAGGAATCCTTTCCCTACCCCATCCCCCAGCAGGGATCACTCCATGGAGGGACCAGTGTGGATTTTGGGGTTCACTGAGGTGGTGTGGGGGGAGTGGGGCAGTGCCCCAAACTCACAGGCAGCTCTTAGGGACATTGGGACCACCCAGGGTGGTTCTGGGAACCCCAGTCCCATGGGATCCCTTGGGTTATCATTCCTGTGGGATCAATGGGATTTGGGATCCCTGTGAGAACAGGACCTTGAACTGTGGGATCCCAATCCCATGGGATCCCATGATTGTGGGACCCCCATTCTCATGGGATTCCGTGATTGTGGGACCCCCATTCTCATGGGATCCCGTGATTGTGGGACCCCCATTCTTACGGGATTGTGACTGTTGGACCAATGGGATTGTGGGTTCCCTGTGAGAACAGGACCTTGAATTCTGGGGACCCCCCCCCCATTCTTTTGGGATCCCTGTGACTGGGACCAGCATGGTTTGTGAGATTCTCATGGGACCACAACTGTGGGACCTCCATTCCCATGGGATCCTCATGAATGTGGGAATCCCATTCCTATGGGACCAGTGTGGCTGTGGGATCTGTAACCTCATTCCTGTGGGACCAGTGTGACTGTGGGATCCCTGTACCCCCCTTCCCGTGGGATCCATCCCATCCAGCTTTTAGCAATAAACAGGGTGACATCCCCACCCTCCATCCCCTTGGCAGCTGCTGGCAGGGTCCCCATGCAGGGACAATTCCAGGCATGAGGTGACCTTGGAACACTCCAAACCTGGGGCAGGGTGGGGGAGCTGCACCCTGAGCCCCCAGTCCGTGGGAATTGGGGGGTTCCAGGGCTGATCCCATAATCCCAGTGCCCTGTGGGGCTGTGCAATGTCTCATGCTCTGTATTCTGCTTTGCTAATAAAGGGTCCAGCGCTTCCCTCACAGCCTTGGGGGCTGGGGCAGCTTTTGGGGTTCTGCAGCTGCTGAACTGGGGGGCAGTGCTGTAACAGCACAAACCAAACTGGGGTGCTGGTGTGGGGCAGAGGGGTCACCAGCCCCAAAGCACAGGGACAATTTTGGGGGTGCAGAAGGCTCCAGGGAGCCAAACCCCAGAGTGGCACAGCCCAGCTGGGGGCCAGGGGGACCCCACTTTGCAGGTGCCCCCCTTGTCCTGTCCCTAACCTCCCATCTCCTTGCAGGTGCGCACGGCGGACATGGGGGGCTACTCCACCTCCATGGATTTCACCCAGGCCGTCATTGAAGCCCTGGAGGTGTAGTGGCCTCACTCCTGCCCCTGGTGACTCCAATAAAGTGGCCTCAGGCGTGACTGTGTGGTGTCCCTGGGCCCGGGCAGGCTGCTGGTGACAGGGTGACCCCCCTGGGGACAGCCTGGCCACGCCCTGCCACGGAGCAGCACAGGAGGGATCAGCAACAACCTCAGCCCTTTATTGGGGTTCGGGCACCGCGAGCAGGGCCTGTCCCCTGCTCTGCACAGGGAGGGGACACGGCCTGGGGACAGCCCAGAGTCCCCAGGGAAGGGAGGGGACGGCCCCATGCAGCCCAAGGTCCCCAGGGAAGGGGACAGGGGGTTGGAAGTTCCTCTGTGTAAGGCACAGTCCAGGGGCTGCTGGTGGCCACAGGGACTCACCCAGGCCACGAGGGGCTGTGCCCCAGTCCAGGTGGCCACTGTGCCACAGGACACGGATGGGGACGGGCAAGTGGCCACTCCCAGTTCCTGTCTGTCCGTCAGTCTGTCAGTCCATGTGCTGACTGATCTCTGCTGCCTAATCCTCCTCCGAGTCCTCAGCCACTGCCTTCTTCTTCTTCTTCTTTTTCTTCTTCTTTTCCTCCTCCTCCTCCTGCTGCTCGGGCTCCACCGTGACTTTCCTTTTCTTCTTGGGCAGTGGCTCCTCCTCCTCCTCTTCCTCCACCCCATTCTCCTCAGGCTCTGCCTCTGCTTCTGACTCCTCTGGCTGCTGCTTCTTCTTTTTCTTCTTCTTCTTGGCCCCCACATCGTTCTCCTGTGAGGAGCCCCAGATCAGCTCTGACCCCTCACAGGGCAGAGGGGCCCCCCAGAAGTGTCTCCCCCCATCCCCCCTCACCTCTGTCTCCATCACTGAGTTTTCTGTCTGCTCCTCTGCAGCTGCTGCCAGCGCCTCCAGCCGCCGCTTCTCCCTCTTCTTCCTCTTCTTCTCCTTCTTCTCCTGCCTCCTCTTCACCTCAGCCACCACCTCGCTGGCCTGGGGACACACACGGGGGACATGAGCGAGGGGATGGGCCCAGGGTTTGTCCCCAGGGCCAGAATGGTCGGATCAGACTCATTAAATCAGTCTTTGGCCTCCACAGAGGGTCAGGATGGCACAGTGACATCACCTCCGACACAGGCCCTCAGCTTCACCCCCCAGCACCTCAGCATCATCACCACAGGATCTCACCTTCATCCTCCCAGCACCTCAGCATCAGCTTCATCACCACAGGATCTCACCTTCATCTCCATCATCACCATAAGGACCTCACCTTCACCCCTCCCAACACCTCACCATCATCTTCATCACCTTCACCACCATCCTCCATCCTCCCATTCAGAATCTTCATCCTCTGGTTCCTCACCTTCATCTCCCCCAAGACCTCACCTCCATTATCTTCGTCACCCCAACACTTCCATCATTTTCATCTCAGCACCTAACCTCCATCGTCCTCACCTACACCACCATCTTCATCTCCCCCAAGACCTCACCTCCTCCACCTCTCCCACTTTCTCCATTTGTCACCCTCACCACTCTTCTTCATCCCTCAGCATCCCCACCTCCTCCTCCTCCTCACCTCCACCACGGCCTCCTTCATGACCTCCAGGTTCTTGCGGGGCGGCTCCCCGGTCTCGTAGAAGGCCAAGCGCTCCTCCACCTGCTCCCGCAGCTTGTCCCCAAAGACACTGGTGGGCACCTCTGCAGGGAGGGCACACGGGGGGCTCAGCACTCACCCTGCACCCCCAAACCTCCCCAGAGTCCCCCCTGTGCTCTGCTCAGCCCAGAGGAGTCACCATTCACACGGGGTGAGATGCTGTTGACGAAAAATGTTCCCATCATGGCAGAGCGGCCCCGAATGCCCCTGAAATGCCCTCCCTGTGCCAGTGCCCAGGCTGGCCCTGCCCGTGCCCCAGACCCACCTGAGAAGCAGTGCCAGTGCCCAGGCTGGCCCTGCCCGTGCCCCAGACCCACCTGAGAAGCAGTGCCAGTGCCCAGGCTGGCCCTGCCCGTGCCCCAGACCCACCTGAGAAGCAGTGCCAGTGCCCAGGCTGGCCCTGCCCGTGCCCCAGACCCACCTGAGAAGCAGTCGATGCGGGAGGCGATGGTGCACTTGTTGGCCAGGTAGCGCGAGATGCGCCCCTTGTTCTTGGCGGCCGCGCGCCCGATGAAGGTGGAGTGGAAGATGAGGCCGTACTTGGGGGTGTTCCCCCGCGTCTTCAGCGCCCTGCCAGGGGCCAGGGGAGGGGGTCAGGACCCCTGAACGCAGCCCCCACCCACGGCCAGCCCCTCCCCAGCCCGCTGTGTTCCGGGGGTCGCTCAGACCGGGCCGGCTGCTCACCCCCATTGAGTCACAGCCGCGGCCCCGCGCCGCCATCACCGCGACCGCCCCGGGTACCTGAACAGCGCCTTCTCGGCGCCCAGGATCTGCACCGTCGACGCCGGGTACTTGGCCAGGTTGGTCAGGCTGCCAGCGTGCGAGATGAGGCGGGCACCCACCTGGGGGAGAGCACAGAGGGGGTTACAGGGGGCCCTGAGCCCCCCACGGGCACACAGAGTGCCCTGCAGGCCGGGGATCAGCAGTGGAAGTGTCAGCAGCACGACTCAGTGGATTGACAGATTCACTCTGACATCATCTCCGCAGCCAGGGAGGTGACACGGGGGTTCCTGGGGACACTCACCACCTCCCCGATGAGGGCTGACAGGCTGGGGGCCACCTGGCTCATCTTGGAGCGCAGGTACTCCTGCAGCCCCTTGCGGTAGTCGGACAGAGAGATGACGCGGCGGGAAAAGCTCTCGATGTTGATGAGGTCCAGGGGGGAGATGTCCATCCCTGGGGGAGGCACGGGATGAGTGGCAGCACTGACCACACGTGGCCAGGCCCCCCCTGAGCCCCTCAGAGCCCCTCTCACCCATGGAGGAGCGGGAGGCCTCCAGGATGGCCTGGGCCTTGGCGCTGTCCATGACGATCTCCTCCAGCCCCTCCAGGCTCTCCTCGCTCAGCTCGCGGCGGTTCCCGATGAATTTGGCCACCCGGCAGTACATGGAGTTCTCAGGGACGATCTTGATCAGCTCGGGGAAGTGATACCCATACCACTCCCTGCAGGGACAGGGGCACAGTCACTGGGGCCAGCCGGGCCCCAGCACAGCTCTGTGTGTCCCCAGGCCACCCCGATGTTCCCAAATGTCCCCCCTGGTCCAGGCCATGGCCCTGTGGCCCGGCCAGTGGCCCTGGGGGAGCTGCTGTCCCTCCCCGGTCTGTACAGGCAGCCGGAGCAGCGGCAGCTGCCTGTGGTAAGCATGGGGAGGGGGGACCCCAAAACCCTTTAACCCCCCCCAGATGTGTCCCCACTGACCGGACACGCATGGAGAAGGTGTTGATGTCCTTGTCCAGCTGGTCCAGCAGGCTGATGGACTGGATGATCATGTTGTCCACCCGGTGCACGTTGAACTTCACCTTGGCCCGGGAGTAGCTGTGGCCGAGCCCCAGCTGGGCCTTGGCCGCCGACTGCGCCGTGAGGCCTCGGACCAGCGCCGAGAAGTGCAGCCGGATCCCTGCGGGGACACGAGGTCATCGTGTGGGGACACCGGTGCCACCACACGGACACTGAGCCACCACCACGTGCAGCCCCAGGGACACCTCACAGCAAGGGCACCCAGCCCCCCGCACTGAACTAACCCAGGACCCCACCGCGGTGTCCCCTGTGTCCCCACTCACCACGCAGCAGCTCAGCCACGACGCCCCCGGTCTGGCACTGCACCCCCAGCTCCTCCAGCACGGCCGCGCCCATCTTGGCATCGCCCACCCCCAGCACCACCTTCTTCCTCTTGGGGGGCAGCGCCGTGTCCAGCAGCAGCCGCAGGTCCTCGTGCAGGACTCCTGCGGGACACGGAGGGGTCAGCGCGGCCCCGGGGTCACCGGGGGCGGGGGTCCCGGTGCCCCGGCCCCGCACTCACCCTCGGACACGGCGTTCATGTTCTCCAGCGCGCTCTGCGCCGAGCGGAACGGCGAGAACGCCACGAGCTTCACCACATTGTGGAACTTGCCCAGCGTCAGGACGCTCTCCTCCACCTGCGCGGGGAACCGGGGGGCTGCGGTCACACCGGGCACGGGGAACGACCCCTGGGGCGCCACCCTCCCGGCACCGCTCTCCGCTCCCAGCCCCGTGTGTGCCCTCCTCCCCCCTTCCCCCGATCCCCGCTCCCGTCCTTCCCCACCCCGTTCCTCCCGCTCCCCCCGCTGCCGGTGTCGGTGCCGTACCTGCGGCAGCAGCAGCCCGATCTCCTCCACCTCTCGCACGGCGAACAGCGCGTACCCGGCCGCATGTTCGAACAGCACGTGCAGCAGCACCTGCGGCACCGGGGGCTCCGCTCAACGGGGGCGGCACCAGGGCCGCGCTCCCGCCCGTCCCGCCGCCCACCGGAGCGCCCGGCCCGGCTCCATACGGCTTTCCCGGCCTCCCGCCAGTCCCGGCCCGTCCCGATGCGGTCGGATGCGGCTCCTGGGCCTTTCCCCACGCCCGATGGCGCCGGATGCGGCCCCGGCCCGACCCTCACTCACCATCGTCCTCCCGCCGCCGCCGCCGCCCGGAACTGACGCCGCGTCCCCGCCGGAATCTCATCTCTTCCCTCATCCGCCAATCAGCGCCCAGTGCGCAGGGCGCTCCGCCAATCACAGCGCGCTGCCTCCATGGCCCCGCCCCGCAGCCAATCGGGCAGAGGTGCTGCTGACCCCGCCCCCTCTGCGGCACCTGTCAATCACAGCCGGGAGGGGGCGTTCCCTCCCGCCTTTTCCTGCGCGCCGGCCAATGGGAGCCTCGCGCGCGCGCCCCCGGCCCCGCCCCTTCCCGCGCCGGTCGGTGCGCGCGCGGCCGCACGTGGCGGGAGCCGCCACCCCCGATGTCCCCCCGCTGCCATCCCGGGACCCCCAAATAGCCCCGTGGTTCCATGCCGTGGTGACACCCGGGGTTCTCTCAGTCCCTTCCCGTGACCTCCCCCGGTCCCCTTCCGTGACCCCCCCTGTGCCCTTCCATCCCCTTTTCTCCCCCCCGGTGTCCCCCAGTCCCCTCCCGTGTCCCCGCAGTGTCCCCACCCCGGTGCGCAGTTCCAGGAGCAGGAAGCACATCCATGAACTTTTATTGGATGCCAGGAGCACGGTTTGGGCTGGGGGGGGTCTGTAGTGTCCGAGAGCAGCGCGGGGGGCCCGGATCCCCCGGGGGGAAGCGGCTCCGGCTCCCACCCACGAGTGGGGCCGGGGTGGGAGGGCAGCGGAGAGTCCCGAGGAGGGGACAGCGGGGTGCGGGTCCCTCGGGGGCGGCTCAGGCGACGAAGTGCTGCCGGAGGTGCTGCAGCAGGTCGGGGGTGAGCAGCACGCGGTGCGCCTGGCCGTGCCCCGGGGCGCACGGGATCGTCACCCGCCCGCACAGCGCCGCGCCCTGCGCCTGCTCCTGCTTGGCCTGCGGGGACAGCGCCGGCTCAGTGTGCCCCTGCTCTCCTGGGGTCCCCAAGGGGTCACCCAGATGGGATGTGGTGGCTGTTGTGGGTTATGGGGTGATGGGGTGGAGCAGGGGGTCCTCGCCCACCCGATCCCTCGGGAATGGGGGATCCCTCGGGGTTGGAGCTGGTCAGAACGGGGAGTCCCTTGAAATTGGGGATCAGGAACAGGAGTCCCTTGGGATTGATTGGAAGTCCTCAGGAATGGGAGTTTTTTGTGATTGGGGTCCCTCAGATACAGGGGGTCCCTCAAGATAGGGGGTTCCTTGGGACTGGGGTCCCTCAGAATTGGGGGACCCTCAGGAATGGTTTTTTTTTGTGATTGGTGCATGTTGGAATTGGGGTTCCCTCAGGAATGGGGGTCCCTCAAGACTGGGGGATTACTTTGGGACTGGGGTCCCTTAGGCTTGCAGTCCTTCAGGTTTGGGGATTTCTTGGGATTTGGGCTCCCTCAGGATTTGGGGTCCCTCGGGATCGGGGTTGCCTCAGGAATGGGAGTCCCTCGAGATTGGGGGACTGTTTTGGGATGGGTTCCTTGGGACTGGAGTCCCTCAGGATTGGGGTCCCTCAGGATTGAGGTCTCACCTTCAGGAAGGAAGAGGACGGAAAGGTGCCAAAGGTGGTGGAGACGCCGGCACCCGGCTGCTGCTGAACCATCTCCCTCAGCGTGTCGTCCTGAGGGGCACAGCAAGGTCACCCCAAAATCCACCCCATGGGGACCACTGTCACACCCCAGAGCCCCTCACCCACCCCACACAGCCCTTTCCCACCCTGGGCACAAGGCAGAGGGGTCAAACCCGACTGTTTTGGGCATGGACAGCACCTTGTCCCCTCACTGCCACCAGATGCCACCAGCCCCAGCCTGGGGCTCTGCAGGGCTGGGCTGGGGATGTCACCATGTCCCCCACCCCAGGGAAGACCCCTCCTCACCTTGAGGGCGTCGATGGAGTTCTTGAGGGCACAGAGCCGGGCTGTCTGCTCCAGCAGCCGTGCCGAGGAGCTCCTCGCTGCGGAAGGGAAGGGAGGGATGGACACACGGACACAGCAGGGCAGCTGGGACCCCCTCACAGCACCAGGGGATGGGTCTCCTCAGGTTGGTACCAGGGGGTTTTGGGGAGTTTTTACCTCCTCAGTTTGGTACCTCAGGTTGGGTCTGGGGAAGGTTTGACCTCCTTGGATTAGTACCAGGGGGGTTTCAGAGGTTTAAGGGGCTCCCCAGCAGGGAGAGGCTGAGCCACCCCAGAGCAGCTCAACCCCTGGACACTGAGCCATGTCCCCAACACACCAATGGCCCTGAGGGGGACAGAGATGGGCACCTTGGGGACACAGGGCTGTTCCCTCAGCCCAAACACCCCAAACCTGCCCCCAGAGCAGAGCCCTCACCCCGGATCCCACCTCGCATTGCTGCCAGTCCCTCTGTGGGCAGAGGGACAACACAGAGGTGCCACAACCCCCCCCAGTCCCAAAGGAGCGTGTCTGTAGGACCTACTGGACTTGCTCTGCCTCATGTCCAGCACCTTGGCGTTGGCACTGAGCTGGTAGAGGGTCTCCAGCAGCTGGGTGGTTTTGCGGTACAGGCTCTGCGTGGGCAGCGCCTCGCCCGCGCGCTCCCGCGCCACCCGCGGCACCTGCAGCGGGGCCAGGCTGGCCAGCTCCAGCTTCATCTGGGCACCCTGGGGGCCACGGGAAACAGGAGTTAGGGACGTGGGGAAGCAGAGTTAGGGGCATGGGAAATGGGGGGGAAATGCCAGGAGGAGAGGGTGGATGGAAAATGGGATTAAAGAGGAAAACCGGGGCATAAAAGGCTGCTAAAGGAAACCCTGGGAAGTGACACGTTGGATTTGGGAGCTGTTAATGAGCTGCTCCATCCTCTGCATGAATTAATATCCATTGTAATAGCTGGTTAATAGGATTATCTGCTGCTGTGCCCCATGGGGTGTTCATTAATCAATCAATTAATCAATCAATCAATCAATCAATCAATCAATCAATCAGGTTGTGCCAGTGGTGTTTGCACTGAGGTGACGGGGCTGGCAGGGACATCACCAGCACCCCCAGTTCCCCCAGTTCCCCCAGCACTGCCAGCTCCCAGTGCTGACCCTGCTCTCAGCCCCTGGGGGCCTCCAGATGAGAGCCTGTTCTCCAGCTCATCCCATATCCCACGGGGATCCCATCCCACAGGGAGCACATCCCACAGGGAGCACATCCTAGATGGATCCCATCTCACAGGATCCCATCCCATTCCCCCTGACCTTGAGCAGGTTGTTCTCGTTCTTGAGGTGTTTCAGGGAGAGCTGCAGGGCGTCGATCTGCTGCAGCAGGAGAGGAGAATCCTTCACCTGGACGGGTCCAGAGCCACCTCCTGGCACCTGCCCGGCACCAACACCTGCACAGGACACTGCCATCAGCTGTGACAATGGCACAGGGACAGTGTGCTGGCACTGCCATCAGCACTGTGACAATGGCACAGGGACACTGTGCTGGCACTGCCATCAGCTGTGTGACAATGGCACAGGGACAGTGTGCTGGCACTGCCATCAGCTGTGACAATGGCACAGGGACATTGTGCTGGCACTGCCATCAGCAGTGTGACAATGGCACAGGGACATTGTGCTGGCACTGCCATCAGCTGTGACAATGGCACAGGGACACAGTGTGCTGTCACCAACACCTGTCACCTCCCTGTGAAGTCCCATCAGCTGCCAGTGCCCCTTCCCAAGGCTCTCCAGGTGGGGGTCACCATTCCACACCACCACTGTTCCATGCTCTTCCCTCCCCTCCCAACCCCCTGGAGCCTCCAGGGCTGGCAGCAGGACCCGGATCCGTGTCCCAGGGTTTGGGTGTCCTGGGATTTCACTCCTCCCCATGCACTGGGGGCTGCATGCAAGGTGTGTCCCTACCTCGCTGCTGTTCCTCTGCAGCACAGGGAGAGGGGCCAGGAGAGACAAGAAAAATCAGGATTAAAGGCCCGGATTGGGTGGAGAGGAGCTGTGGGGTTAGAGCAGCTCCAGGCTCCCAGGGACTGAGCCCATCCCTGTGACCCAAGCAGGACCCTGCAATGCTCCCCCAGGGCCAGGGGTTTGGCATGTAACTCCCAAGCTGCTCCTGCTCCTTTGGGAATGAGAACGTGCCAGCAACATTCCTGGAAGCCAGGACTGGGAATGAGGGAGAGGCTGTGGCTCCATGAGAGCCAGGAGCTGTTGTGGGAGCACATTCCCAAATTCCTGCACCTCCTGTGCCAGGACGACACCCCAGCCCCACTCCAGGGTGAGGGTGGCTCACCTCCGGCGATGCCGGACACGATGGAGGCCACGCCCGAGGGCGGGGCGCCCCGCAGCCCCTCGATCGTCCTCTTGGACTGGTTGTTGAGGCGCTGCTTCAGCTCCACCTTCTCCGACTCCAGCTGGTCTATGTCAGCCTGGAGAGCGTCCATGGTCTCCTCAAACTCCCTGGGGAGAGCACACGGAGGGATGTGGGAAGCCAGGAATGCTGCTTGTCACTCCATCCCTTGTCTCCAGTCCCTCTCCAGCTCTCCTGGAGCCCCTTTAGGCTCTGAGCTCTCCCTGGAGCCTTCCCTTCTCCAGATGAGCACCCCCAGCTCTCCCAGCCTCTCCAGAGCAGAGGGAACCCAGCTCTCAGAGCAGCTCCATGGTTTCCTCTGGATGAGCTCCACCAGCTCCACATGCCCAGCCCCATTCCAAACTCACTTCTCCTTCTTTTTGAGCAGAGTCTGGGTCTCGTCCAGCTTGGTCTGGATCTTTTCCACGCGGTCATCCGCGTCCTTGGAGGCGCTGTCCAGCTTCTTCTCCAGGAGGCTGAGCCGCACGTTGGCCTCGCTGAGCTCCTCACCCTGGAGTGGCAGGGAGGGAATCAGGGAGCTGGGGGTGCCCCCAAATCACCCACAGCACCCAGGACTGGAACCCAGGAACAGCTCCCAGCTCCCACCCTGTGCACCCCAGAACACGGTGGGGACAAGATCTGGATGGCAGCACCTCCCTGCCCACGGGAAAAACATCCCCAGGAGATCTGGATGGGGTTTGGGGTCACCATCTCAAGGTAGGAAGTCACTAGGAGTGTGGGGGTGAATTCTACAGCAGCCAGGGAGGTGGGGATGGGTGAGGGGTGAGCAGGGATGCGTGAGGGACAGGCTGGGATCAGTGAGGGACAGACTGGGATGGATGAGACAGGCTGGGATCACTGAGGAGGAGCCAGGAAGGCAGGGATCAGTGAGAACCACCTCACCTTGATCTTGAGAGACTTCTTCAGCTCCTTGATGACCGTCTCCCTGTCCTCCAGCTTCAGCCCCAGCCCCTCAGCATCCGTGATCTCCGCCCGCAGCGCGGCCGCCCGCAGCTCCGCCGGCGGCGTGGGCTGGACCGGGGGACAATCAGGATTTTAGGAAGAATCCCAGACAACACAGCTGCCCCAGTCCCTGTGCTGGCCACCCACAGCCAGAAGAGAGCCAAACCCACCTTGGTCTGCGGGCGGTCGGCGTCGTACTCGCCCTCCTGCATGGCTGTGGCCATCTTGTTCATGGTGGCCATCAGGATGCTGCAGGACTGGCGCAGGCACTCGTAGGGACTGATGCCCTGGGAGCCGTAAATCTGGGAAGGATGGCAAGGCTGGATTTTAGAAATTTGGAGGTTTTTGAGTTTTTTGTGTTGTCAGGTATTGATTTTTTGGAGTATTGATTTTTAATTTGATGTCTCGGAGAAGGTTTTTAAATTTGAGTGATGATGTTAAAATTATGGGTGTGTAGTTAGAAGTGTGGGGTTTTATATGGTAAAGGGTTTTACATTTGAGGTTTTTATAGTATAGTAGTAGGTATGGAATAAGATGGAAGATTTTGGGTGGTGGGGCTTTTTTTCTTTTTTTTATGGGTTTTAAGTTGCATTTGTTGGTTAGTTAGTGTTATATTGAGGGTTATGGGAATTTAGTTATTGGGTTAAAAGGATAAATAATATAGGTGTTAATTTTTTATCAGATTGTTTAATTTTAAGAGATTTTGCAGTAGTTGGATGTTTTATTTTTTTGTTTTTAGTAGGAAGTTAGAAGTGTACAAGAAAATTTCTTCTTATTGTGTATTTATTAATTTTGGTTTTGAGTGAAAGTAGAAGAGATTGAGATAAATTATTAATTAAGTAATGTAAATCTTACCGCTGTTACAAGGAAGGACCTGGTTGGTGGCCCTGGGCTGGGCTCACAGCCCCCAACCCACATCCCACCACTGGTGTTTCCTGCTGATGGTTAAGGATGTCCCTCTGATATTTAAGGATGTCCCTCTGATATTTAAGGATGTCTCCCTGATGTTTAAGATGTTCCTTTGATGTTTAAAATGTCCCTCTGATGTTTAAGGTTGTCCCTCTGATGTTTAAGAATCATTCTTAAAAGCCACATCCAACACGAAACCTTCACTTCCATCAACCCATTCCAGCTGGGAATGGTGGGAAGATGTCCCAGCTGGCAATGGTGAAGGATGTCCCAGCTGGAATGGTGAAGGATGTCCCAGCTGGGAATGGTGAAGGATGTTCCAGTGGGAATGCTGGGAAGGATGTCCCAGCTGGAATGGTGAAGGATGTCCCAGTGGGAATGGTGAAGGATGTCCCAGCTGGAATGGTGAAGGATGTCCCAGTGGGAATGGTGAAGGATGTCCCAGCTGGAATGGTGAACGATAAGGATGACCCAGCTGGGAATGGTGGGAAGGATGTTGCAGTGGGAATGGTGAAGGATGTTGCAGTGGGAATGGTGAAGGATGTTGCAGTGGGAATGGTGAAGGATGTTGTAGTGGGAACGGTGAAGGATGTTGTAGTGGGAACGGTGAAGGATGTCCCAGCTGGGAATAGTGAATGATGTCCCAGCTGGAACAGTGAGGGATGTCCCAGTGGGGACAGTGAGGGATGTCCCAGCGGGGACAGTGAGGGATGTCCCAGTGGGGACAGAGAGGGATGTCCCAGCTGGAACAGTGAGGGATGTCCCAGTGGGGACAGTGAGGGATGTCCCAGTGGGGACAGTGAGGGATGTCCCAGCTGGAACAGTGAGGGATGTCCCAGTGGGGACAGAGAGGGATGCCCCAGCTGGAGCAGTGAGGGATGTCCCAGTGGGGACAGTGAGGGATGTCCCAGCTGGAACAGTGAGGGATGCCCCAGCTGGAGCAGTGAGGGATGTCCCAGCTGGAACAGAGAGGGATGTCCCACCTGCTCGCTGACTTTGAAGGCCAGCTCCTCGAGGCGTGGCGCCGGCAGCCCCTCGTTCTCGGCCAGCGGCGCGATCAGCTGCGCCCCGGCCGCCGCCACCTCCTGCAGCACGGCCACCACCCAGGTCAGGTGCTTCCGGCACTCCAGCAGCGTGTCCGACACCTGCAGGGCAGGCAGCGTGGCATCAGTGGGAGTGGCACGGACACGTGGGCTCCTGGGATCCACACGTGCCCCAGGGACTGGCGGAAGTAATCCCAATAATTGGGGGAAGTTGGAGGGAAACAGGTCCTGGGTGTGAATTCAGGTGTCACATCCATTGTGTGCAGAGAAGGAGCTCCAGGAGCAGCTGAGGGAGCTGGGAAAGGGGCTCAGTCTGGAGGAAAGGGGGAGCAGGGGGGATCTTCTGGCTCTGTGCAATTCCCTGACACAACTCCCTCAGTGGGGTGGATTTGGGATCTTATCCCAGAGAACAGCCTCAGGCTGTGCCAGGTTGGATATTGGCAAAATTCCTCCTGGGAAGGGCTGTCCCACCCTATAACAGGGAGAAGTCCCCATCCCTGGATTTAACAGCTCTGCGGATGTGGCACTTGGGGACATGTGGTGATGGCCTCAGCAGTGCTGGGGGGGTGGCTGGACTCGGGGATCTCCGAGGGATTTCCCAACCTAAACCATGATCCCACCTCTGCCCTGAGCTGCTGCCCAGCTTCCCCAGGGCGTTTGCTGCCTGCCCAGCTGATCCCACAGCTCCCAGTTTGTGCCTGAGGGGGCCGTGCCCCGCTGACCTGCGCTCCGAAGCCCAGGGCCGCAGGGATTCCCGGCGCGTCCGTGCCCGGCATGCGGCGCCGGATCTTCTTGCAGAACTGGCGGATGTCGCTGCAGGACGTCTCCAGGTCCTTGAGCAGGATGGCCAGGTCTGCTGCCTCCTGCCCGGCCTGGGGACACACAGGGACCTCAGAGGGACACAGGGACACAGGGACCTCAGAGGGACATGGGGACACAAAGAGACATGGGGACATGGGCACCTCAGAGGGACACAGGGACAGGGAGGGGCACATGGACAGAGGGACATGGGAACATAAAGGGACCTTAGAGAGAGGGACCTCAGAGGGACACAGGGAAAGGGACCTTAGAGGGACACAGGAACAGAGGGACATGAGGACACAGAGGGACTTTGGAGAGAGGGAACCTCAGAGGGACTCAGAGGGATCTCAGAGGGACATGGGGACCTCAGAGGGAGCTCAGAAGGTCACAGGGAGAGGGAGGGACATGGAGGGACCTCAGAGAGACACAGAGGGACATGGTGACACAGAAGGACCTTAGGCAGAGGGAGCTCTGACAGACACAGGGACAGAGAGGGACCTCAGAGGGACATGAGGAGAGAGAGGGATTTTAGAGAGACGTGGAGACAGGGAAGGACTGCAGACAGGGGGACAAGAAGGGATCTCAGACAGAGGGCCATGGGGACAGCAGGAAGCTGGCATGTGCCCAGCCATCCTGGCAGGTGCTACCTGGAGGAAGACCCTACCTGGAGGAAGATCCTACCTGGAGGAAGATCCTACCTGGAGGAAGGCCCGCAGCCGGCACACCTCCACCCCCATGCAGTCCAAGGCACTCTGGGTGAACTGTGGGCACAGGGACAGGAACCCTCAGCACAGGGACAGGGACAGGAGGGGTCCCAGGGCACTCTGGGGCTTCAGTCCCAGGAATTCCAGGATGGACCCTGCCACCACCCAGGGTTTTCAGGAGCAGGGAAACGGGCTGAGGCAGTCAGGCTATTTTTGATCTATTTTGTTTTTATCCAGGGGGTGCAGGATGCTGGTTCTTCCCTTGGGAAATCTGGGATACAACCCCCACCCTGAGACATGAGGGTCTCCACACTCCCATTCCTGCTCTTCTTCCATGTCCCCATTCCCTGATCCCAGTGCCACCACTGGGCAGGAGTGGCTGTACTGGGGAGTGGCAGCAGGGGCACCTCCCCTCCCACAGGGATCCTGGGGACACAAAAGTGGAAAAGAGGGATCAGGGAAGGGTTGTTCCCACTCACCTTGATGTGGTCAGCCAGCTGCAGGGTGCAGTCCTCAGCCTGGTCAGCCAGGTGGATGCTGTACAGGTGCTGTGGGAATGGCAGGATCAGCACCCACAGGTGTTGGCACACATGGAAAAATCCAATGTGGGAACACTCAAAAAAACCCCAAATTTTGAGAGTTTGGGCTGTTTTTGAAATGGAAATAATAACAACAGTGCCCAAAAAGAGCTGGTGGTGCTGAATTCCACAGGTCAGCAGTGTGGAAGGAAGGAATGTGGGATGGCAGAACCACATCCCCAGGGACACAGAGCACACAGCCATGGTCACCTGGGTGACAACACCCAAAGGAAAAGGCTGCCAGATGGAGCTAAATCCCAGCTGATCCATGGGCTGGATACCCAACAGGTGAGGTGGCACCTGTCCCCAGTGCCACCCCCAGTGTCACCTGGTAGTACTTGATGGCTTTGGTGAGCGGCTCCACGTTGACAGTCTCGTCCAGCTGGTCCTTGTGCAGCAGCTCGATCAGGAAATCCAGGGAGCGCTCGTGGACGCTCATCTCGGGGTACAGGGTCCCCACCTTCTTGTACACCTCCACACTGCAGCGGTTCAGGGCCCTGAGGGGACAGGCAGGAGGGGCTGGGTGCACCTCTGGGCAGGACATGGGGAATGGAGGCACTGTTGGGACAGGGACAGGGACAGGGACACAGCCATGACCTGGCTGGTGCCGGAGGATGAGGTCCTTCCCAGGGGGACAGGAGGTTCACAGAGATGTGACCCCTCACAAGGGAATAAGGAGATCCTGCTGCTTCTTTGCAGCCTGGCTCCCAAAATTCCTTCATGTGTCATCTCTTGAGGAGGAGAAGGGGAAGCCATCCTTCTTTCCTAGCTTGACTCCCAAAATTCCTTCTCATGTCACCCTTTGAGAGGGACACGGAGAGGTCACAGAGAAGGGGATCCTGCTGTTTTTTTCTAGACTGATTCCCAAAATCCCTTCATGTGTCATCTCTTGGGAAGGACACACACAAGTCACAGAGAAGGGGATCCTCATAAGAGAAAAAAGGGATCCCACAGCTATTTTTTTTCTAGTCCAGCTCCTAAAATCCCTTTCCATGTCACCCTTTAAAAGGGACACAGACAGGTCATGGAGAAAGGGATCCCATAGCTTTTTACCAAGATCCTGTGTGATCTCTTGGGGGACACAGAGAGTTCATGGAAAGGGGATCCTATAGCTTTTTTTTTCTAGCCCAGCTCCCAAAATCCCTTCCCACACCATCCCTTGGGAAAGACACACAAGGAAAATCACACAGAAACCACCCCATGGCAGAGCAATAAAAGCGATCCCACTGCCCTTTCCCAGCCCAGCTCCCCAAAATCCTGGAACTCCACCCGCAGAGGGAGGGCAGGGTGGGGCGGGCACTCACTGCTCGTATTTGTGCAGCGTGGCTTGCAGCAGGCTCAGCGAATAGACGAGGCCGGCGGCGAAGCTGAGCTGCTCCCCGGGGGCTCCGCGCAGCCCCGCCCGCTCGGCGCAGCTCTCGCTCAGCTCGAAGCGCTCCTGCGCCTGTTTGCTGATCAGCTCGGCCTGGGGGGGACGGGGGAATCCTTCAGGGCGTCATCCCGGGGGAGGAGGGCGGCCCCTGCGCCCCCAAAATGTGACCGGGGTGACACCGGCACCGCGGCTCTCACTGCTGGGTCAGCACCTGCCTCCCCTGCCCTTCTCCCAGATCTAAAATCATGGAATTCCTTAGGTGTCACCATCCCCCTGGCTGCTTCCTACCCTTCCCCTCTCCCAGATCTAAAATCACGGAATCATGAAATTACTGGGTGCTGCCTCCCCTTCTTTTCTCCCAGATCTAAAATCATGGAATCATGGAATCATGGAATTCCTTAGGTGTCACCAACCCCCTGGCTGCTTCCTCCCCTACCCTTCTCCCAGACCTAAAATCATGGAATCATGTTCTCCCAGATCATTTTATAATCCTGGAATCAAGGAATTACTCAGGTGTCACCACCCCTGGCTGCTTCCTCCCCTACCCTTCTCCCAGATCTAAAATCATGGAATCATGTTCTCCCAGATCATTTTATAATCCTGGAATCAAGGAATTACTCAGGTGTCACCACCCCTGGCTGCTTCCTCTCCTTCCCTTCTCCCAGATCTAAAATTATGGAATTATTCAGGTGTCACCACCCCTGGCTGCTTTCTCCCCTTCCCTTATTCCAAATTTAAAATCATGGAATCATGTTCTCCCAGATCACTTTATAATCGTGGAATCATGGAATTATTGAGGTTGGAAAAGTCCCTTAAGGCCATCGAGTCACACTGTCAGCACCACTGACCCATGGTCCCATAACTTGGGTGAATTTTAAGGAGATTTTTGGCCGTTTCTGGGGAGAATTTTGGGATAATTTTGAGGTGTATTTGGTGAATTTGGGTGAATTTTGAGGTGAATTTTGACATGAATTTTGGCCGTTTGTGGGGACAATTTTTGGGATAACTTTTTGCTGAATTTGGATGAATTTTGCGGTGTATTTTGACCATTTTTGGGATTATTTTGAGATAATTTTTGCTGAATTAGGATGGATTTTGAGGCGAACTTTGGCTGTTTTGGGGGATAATTTTAGGATAATTTTGGGATTATTTGGGGATAATTTAGGGATTATTCTGGGATAATTTTTGCTGAATTAGGATGGATTCTGAGGCACATTTTGGCCATTTTTGGGGATAATTTTGGGATTATTCTGGGATAATTTTTGCTGAATTAGGATGGATTCTGAGGCACATTTTGGCCATTTGAGGTGATAATTTTGGGATAATTTTTGCTGAATTAGGATGGATTTTGAGACACATTTTGGCCGTTTTTTGGGATAATTTTAGGATAATTTTGGGATTATTCTGGGATAATTTTTGCTGAATTAGGATGGATTTTGAGGCCCATTTTGGCCATCTGAGGTGATAATTTTGGGATTATTTTGGGATAATTTTTGCTGAATTAGGATGGATTTTGACGCGAATTTTGGCCGTTTTTTGGGATAATTTTAGGATACTTTTGGAATTATTCTGGGATAATTTTTGCTGAATTAGGATGGATTTTGAGGCACATTTTGGCCGTTTTTTGGGATAATTTTAGGATAATTTTGGGATTATTTTGGGATAATTTTTGCTGAATTAGGATGGATTTTGACGCGAATTTTGGCCGTTTTTTGGGATAATTTTGGGATACTTTTGGGATTATTTTGGGATAATTTTTTGCTGAATTTGGATGAATTTTGAGGTGTATTTTGACCTTTTTGGGGATAATTTTGAGATAATTTTTGCTGAATTAGGATGGATTTTGACGCGAATTTTGGCCATTTGAGGTGATAATTTTGGGATTATTTTGGGATAATTTTTGCTGAATTAGGATGGATTTTGAGGCCCATTTTGGCCATTTGAGGTGATAATTTTGGGATTATTTTGGGATAATTTTTGCTGAATTAGGATGGATTTTGACGCGAATTTTGGCCGTTTTTTGGGATAATTTTGGGATACTTTTGGGATTATTCTGGGATAATTTTTGCTGAATTAGGATGGATTCTGAGGCACATTTTGGGTGACCTCCAGCCCACCTTGCAGATGAGGCGCGGGATGAGCAGCAGCACCAGCACGCAGTCGTGGTCGCCGCCGTGGCGCAGGAAGCTGTCGGGCATGAAGGAGGTGAGGAGGGACACGTGGCGATTGGCCTGCTGCACCTCCATCTGCCTCAGCTCCATCTCTATGGCCTGTGGGGACACAGAAACACAGCTCCAAGTGGTTTGTAAATAATCCACACAATCCACAATCAACCAGAATTAACCTGCGGTTTAACTCACATTAATAAAATAATTGTAATCACAGGTCTGCTGAATACTGGTGCTAATGTTACAGTGATTTCTTATTTGTTTTAGGCAAAAAAAATGAACTTTAGTTACACCTTTAAATCCTATTAAAAGCAGTGTTTGTCATCCACAAGAAAGCATCTGATTCTTGGAATCTGCTTCAAGATCTCAGGAAAATTAATAAAGTGATAGAGGACATGGGATCTCTACAGCCAGGACTGCCTTCTCTCTCAATGATTCTGAGACTGGCCTCCTGTCATCATAAATTTAAAAGAATGCTTTTTCAATATTCCACTTCATCCAAAAAATGCTCCACAGTTTACTTTTTCAATTCCAAAAAACAAAGAATTCACTTACTATCTGCCAATAGTTTGTAGCTCGAGCTCTGGCTCCAGCTCAGCAGAGGCATCCACAAACAAGTAATTTTACATTATATAAACAATTTACTTATTTCAACTTATTTTCTATTTCACAAGGAAATAAAAGAGGCTTGTGACAGTGTTGACACAGCAATCTGCACTGAAAAAATACAAGAAATCTCATCATGAAAGTACTTAGGGTGGAAAATGACAGAACAATCCATCAGGCCTCAAAAAATACAGCTCTGAACTAAATTAACACCTTGCAAGACCTGCAGCAACTTTTAGGAGAAATCAACTGGATCAGAGTCACTTTAGGAATTACTAACACTGAACTTGCTCCAGTTTTTGATTTGCTCAAGTGTGGTGGCTTGTAAAGGTTTTTTGAAATTTATACTTGTTGAGACTTGGGCAGTCTTTTTTTGTACTTGACAAGGACCAATCAGGTTTAGATTTTTAATACTGACACATTGTTAAATAATGAAAAAGTTCATGATTTTTTGTGAAACACACATGAAAAAAACAAACAAAAAAAATTCAGGAAAGCTTTTTTTTTTTTGGCCCTCAATAATTATGTAGAAGGAGGAAAAGTGGTCTAAAGTTTTATTCTGAGTTGTTTGTTTTTTCCCCTGTATAATTTCTAGTAATAAAATTTCTCTTTATACCATTTAAAACTAAACCAATTTTACCTTCTGCCTAATCCTATCTCCCAACAAAAAAAAAATTACAAATTAACAAACCAAAACCACTACATCATGGAATCCTGTTCTTTGGAGAATGCCTCCATGCCTGTCTGGGATCTCCCAACCCACCTGGTACCACCTTCCACTATCCCAGGGTGCTCCAGTCTGGCCTTGGACACTTCCAGGGCTGGGGTAGCCAAATTTTCTCTGGGAAATCCATTCCAGGGAAGAATTTCTTCTCAAGATCCCATCTAACCCTGCTCTCTGGCAGTGGGAGCCATTCCCCCTTGTCCTGGAGCTCCATTCCCTTGTCCCTAGTCCCTCTTCAGCTCTCCTGGAGCCCTTTAGGCTCTGGAAGGGGCTCTGAGCTCTCCCTGGAGCCTTCCCTTCTCCAGGAGAACATTCCCAGCTCTCCCAGCCTGTGTCCAGAGCAGAATTGCTCCAAAATCATGGAATGGTTTGGGCTGGAAGGAAATTAAAGTTCATCTCATCCCACCCCTGCCATGGACACGGACACCTCCCACTATCCAAAGTTGCTCCAAGCCCTGTCCAACCCAGCCTTGGACACCTCCAGGAATCCAGGGACAGCCACAACTGTGGGAATAGCCTGTCTCAGGGCATGGATAAGCCCATCCAGGTCTCTGCTGGCCCTACCTTGGCGTGGGCTTTTGTCTCTGCAAATTTGATCTTGAAGTCGAACATCTCCGGGGGCGGCTGCTGCTGCTTCTCGGCGGACGCCTCCTGCTGGCTCATCAGCTCCCGGTTCACGTCCTGGCCACACGAGAGGGGACAGGGGGACATGGAGATCAGGGACCCCACAGCCTCAGCATCCTCTCCCCAAACCTCCCAGCAGCTCCTCCTTGGTGCAACACCCAGTGAAGGTGGAGGGGAGGGAGGGGCACCAAGAGTGTTCCAGTTCAGGAATATCCACAGGCTCGTTCCCCAGCTCCCTTCCCTGCCCAGGCCTGGGATAGCCCCCACAGGGAAGAATTTTCCCCCAATATCCCCTCTAAATCTTCCACTTTTCCTGTAGGAAGCCATTCCCTGTGTCCTATGTCCCCAACCCTTATCCCACGTCCTTCTCCAGTTCTTCTGGAGCTTCTTTAAGGTACTGGAAGGGGCTCTGAGCTCTCCTTGAAGCCTTCCCTTCTCCCAGCTGTGCCAGCCTGTCCCTGTAGGAGAAGCACTGGGGGGTTCCCTGTGGAAGGTCCACGAGGAATGTGTGTGTCCTGCCATGCCCAACCCAACAGGACATTCCCAAAGAAACACTCCCTCCAGCTCTCCTGGCCATCAGGTGATCTCCAGGAGGAGCTGGAGGTGTCCCAAGGGGCCTGGGTTGGGTTGATGTGGCCAGAAATGTGAATTCTGTCCCCATTTGCTGCAGCCGGGTGGGGCAGTGCCCCTGATCTCCTGGCACACATTATCTGCTCATGGGCCATCTTTAAACCAGCTGGGCAATCATCTTTATCTTCCCACAGCCCATCCTCCCTCCAGGAGATATCTCCTGTTCATGGCCACTGAGTCCCAGGGCATGACTGATAAAATTCCATCATCCCACTGGGAGATGCTCCAGCCAGGGGAGGAGCCAAGCCTTTCCTACCCAGATCAAAACTGACATTTGGAACACCAGAGCAGCCTTTGCCACTGGATTCCAGAGGAAAGCCAGACCTTTGCACATCATCCCTGCACCTTCAGAGGAAACTGCACCTTCTCCAGGAGCACTGCTCCAGCTGAACCACATCTGCCCCTGCAGGAGGATGCAGCCACCATTGAATGGGACTGTGCCAACACCCTGACTGACTGACGGGTGTCAGCTTGGATTCTGACTCTGGCAGGGTTGGGATTGTTCTGTGTAATACTGCATTTCTATTTTAATTTTCCTAGTAAAGAACTGTTATTCCTAATTCCCATCTCTTTGCCTGAGAGCCCCTTAATTTCAAAATTATAATAATTGGGAGGGAGGGTGTTTACATTCTCCATTTCAAAAAGAAACTTCTGCCTTTATTGGCAGACACCTGTCCTTCCAACCAGGGCAGGGCCTCACCTGCAGGTGAGCTGTGAGCTCCCGGTATTTTTTGATGGTTTGCTGATAATCAGCCACGGTTTCCTGCGCGGCCTCCACGCGTTTCTCGGCCTGGCGCACGCGGGCCGTGGCCATGTCCAGCTGCTCCCGCAGCTCCAGCTCCGTCTCCCGGGCGTTCTCCTGCAGCTCGTCGTTCATCTCGTTCATGGCTTCCTGCCAGGAGGTGGCACCGTGGGGACAGAGTCACACAGACTGCAGAGAGCGTCCCCAAATCCCTGTGGTGCTGCAGCCAGGCAGCTCCATGGTCCCAGCCTCCCTTCCTGACCTCCTGGAGCATCAGTTATCCCAGGGAATTCTGCCTTACCAGGGAATTCCTGCCTCCCTTCCTGACCCCCTGGAGCATCAATTATCCCAGGGAATTCCACCCTCCCTGACCCCCTGGAGCAGTTGTTATCCCAGGGAATTCTGCCTTACCAGGTCCCCGACGGTCTCACGCAGCTCCCGGACCTTCTCCTCCAGATCCAGGTTTCTCTCTGTCAGAGTCTCCACCATCTCCTCAGCACCCAGTGCTGCATCCACCTGCCAGGAGAGACATGTGAATCCATCTGTGTGCCAGGACACATATCCCAATCCATCCCCACCAGGGCACACATCCCAATCCATCCCTGCACCAGGACACACATCCCAATCCATCCCTGTGCCAGGACACCCATCCCAGTCCATCCCTGAACCAGGACACACATCCCAGTCCACCCCTGTGCCAGGACACCCATCCCAGCACGAGGTGGCACACACAGTTTTAGTGGAGAAATGGGAATTTTGGGGACTCTGCTGGGACATCACCTCTGCCAGGAGCCCACCTGACCCATCCTGGAAAGATTCCAGGGAACAGGGATCCTTCCTGAGGGCATCCCAAGGAAGGATCATCACCATCCCAGCAGGAAGGTGGGGTGGGTGAGCACGGAACATCGTTCATGCCCTGAGCTCAGGAGTCACCCCACACCCAGGCAGAGCCCAGCACTGGGTTTGGAATTAGGGAATATGGGATCAGGAGTGTGGGATCACGTGGCTCTCAATGCCCCAGACGTTCCCAAACTGCCCCAAATGTCCATGAATAGTCCCAAACATCCTGTCCCTCACCTGCTCCTTGAGCTCATCCACTGTCTTCTCTGCCTGCTTCACCTCCTCCTGCAGCTTCTCCCGCTGCTGCCGCAGCGACTCCAGCTCCGTGTTCTTCTTCTCCATCTGCTTCTGGAGCTTCACGTGCTCCTGCTTCTCTGAGGCAGACAAATCCCTCATCCTGGGACAGCCACAGGTCTGTCAGGGCCAGCCCAGGAGCACCTGGTCCCTCCCAGAGCCCCTGCCTGCTCCAGCCAGGATAACAGAGCTCATCCATCCCCATCAGCCCCTCCCTGCTGGGGACATGAGCAACATTCCCAAAATCCAGCTCATTTACAGCAAGGGATGGGTCTCCCACCTGAACTTCTTGGCTGTGGATTCCCAAATAAAAAGCCCTTGAGTCCCCAAGCCCTGGCAGGTGGGATCATCCAGGAAAAGGTAGAACCCAGGGCTGGGATACCAAGCACCACATCCATGGGGAATGAGGCATGGGAATGGACTGGAGTGGCTCATTTTGTCCCCATCCCTGTGGCAAGGGACTCTCCCTTCCCTGTGGATGCTTTAAGAGCTCAGCAAAGATCCCAGACCCATCAGCAGGAATGAGATGGGCTGCTCCAGAGGAGGATTGAGATTGGTGCTGTTGGGCTTAGGGGGCACAAGAGGCCTGGGAAGGAATTTTGGGAAGCACAGTTGGGCTCCCACCTGACAAGAGCCTCCTTGAGCCTGGCGTTCTGCTCCTCCAGCTGTTTGACCTGATAGCTGGATGCTGCTCCATCAGAGCCTGCAGAGGAAGGGAAGAATCAGAATCCCACAGTCCCAGACTGGTTTGGGTGGAAAGGCACCTTAAATCCCACCCATCCCCAACCCCTGACATGGGCAGGGACACCTTCCACTATCCCAGGGTGCTCTAAGCCCCATCCAACCTGGCTTTGGACATTTCCAGGGATGGAGCAGCCACAGCTTCTCTGGAAAAATTCATTCCAGGGATGAAGCAGCCACAGCTTCTCTGGAAAAATTCATTCCAGGGATGAAGCAGCCACAGCTTCTCTGGAAAAATTCATTCCAGGACCTCAAGACCTCACAGAGAAGAATTCCTTCCCAATACCCCACCTAACCCCATGCCCATTCCCCATTCTCCAAGCCCAAAGCCCCCTCCCTTCCCACCTTTCTCCTCAATCTCGTGCTTGAGGATCTCCAGGTCCATGGTGAGGTATTCCACCTTCTCCTTGAGGGAATCCACCTCCTGCTGCAGGGACTCTGCCCTCTCCTCAGCCATCTCCTTGTCCAGCGTGGCCATCTCGATGGCATCAGCCGTGTCTGCCATCTCCTCCATGTACCTTTCCTTGGCTTCCAGGGCATCCTTGGCTTCCTGTGGGCAAGCACAGCACGTGAGGGGACCCCACAACTCTGGAGAGACCCCCAACAGCCCATGGGAGATTACTGGCTCTCCCAAATCCAATGGGTACTGCTTTATCCAGCACTCCTGGGTGTCCCACTCCCCTCTTCCCTGCTCCACACCCTGCAGGAAAACCTGCAGCTGAAGACAAAGGTAAGGAGACAGGGAATACTGGAGCAGAAGATAAATCCCTGGGGAAAGAAACCAGGAATCCACTGTGGAAAAGTAGGGCAGGGAGAAGGAAACACTCCTTGGCTGCTTGGATGGAGTTCTGGGAGCTGCAGGCACAGGTGAGGGGGAAAGGAAAGCTCCTGGGGCTCCTGGAGAGAGAGAGGGAAGAAAGCACCTGGAGAGACAGAGAGAAGAGGGAAACATCTGGAGAGAGAAGGAAGAGGGAAGAAGGAAGAGGGAAGCACCTGGAAAGAGAGGGAATAAGGAATTCCAAGTCCCACCTTGGCTCAGCCTGATTCCCAAACACACTCGATGTCAATTCAGAGCAGAGGAAAAGACCTCGAGCTGCACCAGGGGAGGTTTAGTTGGATACTGGGAAAATCTCCTCCCAGAAAGGTTTGTCAGGGCTGGAATTCCTCCTGGAGTGAGCTCTCCCCACTGCCCCATTCCCAGGGACACCCACTCACCTTCTTGGCCTCCTTCAGGCGCTTCTGGAGCTCAGCCTGCTGCTCCTGCATTTTGCTCTTCCATTCCTGCACCTGCTCCAGCTGGATCTTGTACTTCTCCAGCTCCTTGAGCTTTGCCTTGTCCTCATTCCTCTTGATTTTCAGCGTCTCCAGCTTCTCCTCAAGGTCCCTGACCTGAGCACGGAGATTCTCCTCCTCCTGCAACACCGAGCCAAGAATTAGGGAAGGAGCAGGGACATCCTTTGGACAGAGCTCCTGGAAGCCCACAGAACCTGGCCTGACTTTTGTCATTGATATTGGGGCAGTTTGAGAAGAGAGGGACTTGGGACAAGGGCCTGGAGAGCTAGGACAAGGGGGAATGATTTCCCACTGCAAGAGAGCAGGATTAGATGGGATATTGGGAAGGAATTCCTGGCTGTGAGGGTGATGAGCCCTGGCACAGGCTGCCTAGACCAGCCTGATCCCACTGCAGCATCCACATCATTCCCAGGTGATCTCCCCCCACGGAAAACTGATCCAGGTCCTTTTCCAGCAGCTCAGCTCCCAAGGCAGGGAAAGGCTGATGCCAGCATTCCTGAGGGGACAAAGGGATGTGACCTCCCTCCCTGGACACAGGGGCTTAAAGTTACAAATCCCAAGGACAGAAAGGAACAGGTCTTGGAAAAATTCTGAACCTCCCACAGATTCCTCCTCTGCTGCTTTGCCAGCCTGGACATTTTGATGTCCCCAGAAAAAGCCATTTCTGCACCCATTTACAGAAACCAGAGAGCCCTGGGAATGGGGACATGGGGGGAACATCCCCTATCCCCACCCTGAGGTGGCTTCTCCAGCTCTCCCTTCCACACAAAATCCCAAAGCCTTGTCCTCTCCTGTTATTCCCACCCTGGCCTTATGCCCCAAATCTCTCCCAAAATCTAATTAACTCATTAAGCAAAGCAGGATGGAAGTGATGAAAAAGTATTTTAAAGATCAAAACAAGAATAACTCTTTAATGATTAAAAATCCCTGAATTTGAGAAATATTGGATCTTTCCAGGTGGGCTTTGTATCCCAAGGCAGGAGGGTCCCAAGTGCATCCCTGCACCCCAATTCTCCCAAGTTTGGGAAATCCTGAACCTCTCCAAGGGGTCTTTGCATCCCAAGGCAGGAGAGCACCCAGTGCATCCCTGCTGGTCCCTGCACCCCAGTTCTCCCAGCACCAGTGGGTGTTGCCAACTGGACCCTCTGTATTTAACAACATCAAGCTCTGACTCAGAGCCTCAGCTCTGCCAAACTGTTCAGTGTTCCAAATCCACAGGGATTTGGGAAGGGACTGAAGTGCACTGGGAATTCTCTTTACAAGTGGCCTCCCAGCTGTGCCTCTGCCCTGGCCAGCTCCGACTGTCCCAATGCTCCTCCCACAGCCCAGTGACCACCCCCAGGACCCTCCCCTCCTCCTCCTCCCAGTGCTGGGGGCATTTTCTCTCCTCCCACCTGTGCACCGCTCACCTTGGTGGGCGAGGGGACCGGGGGTGCCCCCGGGGAGCCGAGGGAGGGGGTGGGGATGACGGGGGCCACCAGTGGGGTCTGGGCGGGTGTGCCAGGCTCGCTGCTGCTCATCTCCCCGCCCGACGCCGAGGCCGAGCCCGAGGGTCCGGCCGTGCCCCCGGACGCCGATGATGTGGGGGTCCGGGTGGGCTGCAAGAAACCAGCAGGGGGGTGAGGGGGAGTCAGGGGGGACATTCCAAGGGATGGTGTGATCCCACAGCCTCCCACTGGGACACCTCTGGTGACTCCCAGATTCCCGTTTCCAGCAGGGGAAACCTGGAGTGACAGTGGGGACTCCCTGATTTGTGTCACTGTCGCACTCCCAGGAATTCTGCTCTGGAGGAGCTGGGCTCGGAGAGAATTCATGGATAATCCACTGGAGAAGGACTCCACATGTTTCTCAGAGAAGTTCTGGCTGCCTCAAATCCCTGGAAGTGTCCAAGGCCAGGCTGGACAAGGCTTGGAGCATCCTGGGATAGTGGCACTTAACGATCTCCAAGGTCCCTCCCAACCCAAATCATTCCAGGATTAAAGGTCCCAGCTCCAGAGGGTGAGACAGCAAAACCTCAGAGCCCACCAAGATGAGAACACAGTTTTAGGGGAGCAACAGGAAAATCATCAAGGAGTAAGTTCACAGAGTCCAGAGGGGCCTGGTGCTGCTTCATTAGAGGCTGTTAATTAATCACTGTCTGAACCCAGGCAGTGGGAAAAGGGGTGAGGGAAGCACCAGGTGCCCCCCAGGCTCCCACTGGTCTCCTCACAGACCCTGTTTCTGGACCACTCACCTCTGACTGTGTAAATTAAATTTCCTGACTTAATTTTATTCCTGGAAATAAAAATCTGGGATTTTGTGACATGAGGGCTCACCGGGTGTGTGGTTTAACCCATGGGCACAGCTGGGAAGGAGAAACATTCTCCTTCTGCCCTTATTGTCCCTAAAATGGAAGCAAATCCAAGCTAACTCCACTGCAGCAAGTCCAGCACCCCTGCCTGAACTGGGATGATCCCAGTTCTCCCAGGCACAGAAAACAGGGAATTTCTGAGTGGCACCGAGCCCCACGTGCTTTCTTCCAGCTACAACTCAAAACAAAGATGTTTGTTGTTCCTGGTGCTTTTGGGGTCAGAGATCCCTCACAGAGAGCAGAGTTAGATGGGATATTGGGAAGAAATTCCAGGCTGTGAGGGTGGTGAGGCCCTGGCACAGGTTGCCCAGAGTGTCCAAGACCAGGCTGGACATGGCTTGGAGCAACCTGGGATAGTGGGAGGTGCTCCTGGGTGGAGCTGGATGGGCTTTAGGCCCCTTCCAGCCCAACCCATTCCACGATTCCAGGATCCCAACTCCACCTCCCTGCCCACTGCACAGGTGTGAAGCCAAAGGAGCAGGAGGTCCCACAGGACATCCCTGCAGAGAAAATCAACAAGAACCACTCAAACCCAGGGAATGGGATGGGATCCCAGAGCCCTGGGGTTGATGGAATCCAGCCCTGCCTGGGCTGAGGTGCTGGAAGCATCCAGCGAGGATGGAGCCCTGGCACAGGAGAGTTCTCCATTCCCAAACTCAATCTTTACAGATTTCTCTCCCACATTTCCTCCCTTCAAGCCACAAGTCCCTTCCCAAGGTGAATCCTGCTGGCTGGAGCAGCCCCCAAAGGCCAACTTGGACCACACAGCCCTGCCTGACACCTCAGGCTGTCTCAGATCCCACTGAGAAACACCCAGCACAAGCCAGGACAGTCAGGGAGCAGCAACCCCCACAGGGAGCCCCTGGCACAGCCTGGGCACTGCCACACGGATTTCACATTGTTCCACGGCTGTTCCATCCTGGGAGAGGGTCCCCAAGGATCTGGACCTGCTCCAGAGGAGTCCATCACCCCTGAGAGCTCCTCTGGCTCTGCACAATGAGCTGGAAGGACAACGGGAATGCACGGTGGGGCTGGAACCAAAGGGTCCTGTTTGGGTGGGGTTGGTATCACATGGATCATGTTTGGGTGGGATTGGCACCCATTGGGTCGTGTTTGGGTGGGGTTGGTATCACATGGATCATGTTTGAGTGGGACTGGCAATGAATGGATCGTTTTTGAAGGGGGTTGGCACTCGATGAGTTGTGTTTGAGATGGTGTCCGTGACAATGGCCATGTTTGAGTGGGGTTGGCAATGAATGGATCGGGTTTGGGCGGTGTTGGCACCCAATGGATCGTGTTTGGGTGGGATTGGGACCAATGGATCGTGTTTGGGTGGGATTGGGAATGAATGTTTCATGTTTGAATGGTGTTGGCACCCAATGGATCATGTTTGAATGAGGTTGGCAATGAATGGATCGTGTTTGGGTGAGGCCGGCAACCAATGGATCATGTTTGGATGAGGTTGGGAATGAATGTTTCATGTTCAAATGGTCTTGGCACCCAATGGACTGTGTTTGGGTGGGATTGAGACCAATGGATCATGTTTGGGTGAGGTTGGCAATGAATGGATCATGTTTGGGTGGAGTTGGGAGCCAATAGATCGTGTTTGGGTGGGATTGGCACCCAATGGATCGTGTTTGGGTGGGGTTGGCAACCAACAGCTCATGTTTGAGTGGGGTTGGCAATGAAAGGATCATGTTAGAATAGTGTTGGCACCCAATGGATCATGTTCAGGTGGGGTTGGTACCTAATGCACCATATTTGAGATGATGCTGGCACCCAATGGATCATGCTTGGGTGAGGTTGGCACCCAATGGGTTGTGTTTGAGTGGGATTGGCACCCAATGGATCCTGTCTGTGGTGCTGCTGGTGATCCAGGCTCATGACAGGGTTGACACCCAACGCTCTGAGTGGCGCTGGCACACACAGGGCTGTCGGTGCCCGGTGCCCCCCGCGCCCGGCGCCCCCAGCGTGGCTGCTCACCTTGGGTCGGCGGGCGGTGCTCTGGAGGGCAGCGGGAGCAGAAGCAGAGAGGACAGACAGTCACACAGGGACAGAGGAGCAGAGAAGAGCCGGCGGCGGCCGGAGCGGCAGAGCAGGGAAAGGAGACAAAAGACAGCACGGCATCGTTAGTGTGCCCGGCGTGGTTAGTGTGCCCGGCGTGGTTAGTGTGCCCGGCAGCACCGGGTGAGCGTGGGGGCTCATTAACCTGCTCCAAGGATGCTCTGGGTGGGACCAGGCACAGCTCCCATGGGACCCACAGACAGAAATCTCATGGGATCCCCTGGCACAGCTCCCGTGGGACCCCCCTGGCACAGCTCCCCCAGGATCCCTGGCACAGCTCCCAGAGGACCCCCTGGCACAGCTCCCACGGGATCCCCTGGCACAGCTCCCACAGGATCCCCTGGCACAGCTCCCGTGGGACCCCCTGGCACAGCTCCTGTGGGATCCCCTGGCACAGCTCCCACAGGATCCCTGGCACAGCTCCCACAGGATCCCTGGCACAGCTCCCACAGGATCCCCTGGCACAGCTCCCACAGGATCCCTGGCACAGCTCCCACAGGACCCCCTGGCACAGCTCCCACGGGATCCCTGGCACAGCTCCCACAGGATCCCTGGCACAGCTCCCACAGGACCCCCTGGCACAGCTCCCATGGGATCCCCTGGCACAGCTCCCACAGGATCCCTGGCACAGCTCCCACAGGACCCCCTGGCACAGCTCCCACAGGATCCCCTGGCACAGCTCCCATGGGACCCCCTGGCACAGCTCCCACAGGATCCCTGGCGCAGCTCCCACAGGATCCCTGGCGCAGCTCCCACAGGATCCCTGGCACAGCTCCCACGGGATCCCCTGGCACAGCTCCCCTGGCACCACAGGAGCAGAGCCCAGGGCCACCACAGCCCTTGGTCACTCCCAAACCCCATCCCCATCCCTCTAGCCTGGCGTGGGGACAGAGGGCACATCCTGAACCCCCCATGCCGACCCCACAGATAGCCCAGGGCAGATCCACCTTGTATTTCCAAGGAATTTTGGTCTTCAGAGGCAAAGCCTGGGTCAGGTTGATTGGCCATTCCAGGCTCCATGGGCAGGGGGGTTTTGACCTCCCACACCTTTCCGAGAGACCCCCAGAGCAGGAGGTGAAAAGGATTTACTCTTAAACATGAGTTTTCTCCTCTCCTCATCCCTCTGGTTTTCCAAAGGGCCCAGAGCCCCCAGGCTCTGCTTTGTTTAACCAAAGATTCCAGGGACACCAGGGAGCTGAACCCACACTCCCAACTTTTTTTTTTCATGTCTGGAATTAAATCATTCACAATTTTGGGACAGGACCCTCCCACACCCCTCCATGCACATGCAGCAGCTCCCAGCAGCTCAGGGAGGGGAGGCCATGGGACCCAGCCCAGAACAGAGACAAATATGAAATTATTTAGTATTTTTCCCATTAAAAAAAATCACTAATGGAAGGAAAAGGAGTGACCAGGCTGGTCCTGGGGGCAGCGGGTGGGCAGGGCATAGGGAACATCTGTCCAGCTGCAGCCTTGGAGCACTTCCACGCTCTCCCTCATTGCTGATTCCATGACCTAATCCCAGCTGGGAATAAGCAGGAGCAGAACAGATGGATAATGGTGCTGCCACATGATCCCATGTCCAGGATGGAGCCCACCAGGGACCAGCAGCTCCAGCTGACATCCACCATGGCCGTGTTCCCTCCCGAGGCCTGGGGAAACCTCAGAGCTCTGCTTCCCTGTTTTCAATATAAACCTGGATGTGTTTGCACTTCCAAACTTCCCACACCTCTGGCATTGCTTCAGCTAAATCCTGCTCTGCTCACTTCCAGCCTTTTCCCAAAGGCTGCATTCCATGTCAGTCCCAAGGGAAGACATTCCCATCTACCACAGTATCTCCTGCGTGACCAAATTGGTCAGGAAAATTGAATGACAGCAGCAAAAGTTCCAGACCCTCAGGTGAGACCCTCAGGATGCCCTTCAGGAGGTCTCCAGCATCTTCCCAAAGTCCAACTAAGCAACATGGAGCAGCAACAAAAACCTGGGAAACACTTGGAAACTGCCTTCTTCAGGAATTCCACAGGTGGAGATGTCCCCACTCCATGCCACACGTGGGGGGACTCAGGTCCCACACTGACCACTGAGTCCTTGGACATGGGGAAATGTCACCTGAGACTGTCCTGGGGGACACTGATCCATGTTCCAGGAGACACTGAGCCTTGTCCTGGCCATGGGGTGAGAGACACCAACTCAAACCACACCCTAAAAACAAGGAGAAGACTCCTGGTAACCATCCCCAAAGCTGTGTGGAATTACAGTGAATAATCCTGCTTTGTGCATCCTTAGGAGTTTTGGTCCCCTCCATGTGATGCCACTGAAAGTTGAGCTCCAAGACCCCCTGGGATCTGTGGCAAAGGGATGTTCTGGGATGCTCCAGCTGCTCTCTCCATCAGGAATGGTGGATGGCTGGGCTCCCCTCCATGCTGGTACCTTCCTGTCCGTCCGTCTGTCCCCAGCTGGTCATCCCTGGATCTGGAAAAGCAGGTCACCAGGATGGGACATGGATTTTCTGGTGTCCAGCATCGTGCCAGCACTGGGATCAGAGGCTCCATCCCCACCTGGACCCTCCTGGATCCAGGATACTCCAACCCCCCTGCTGGGGATGGATGTTCCACTGGAGGTTCTGGGCTCTGCTGTGTAATGCTGCTGCATCAATATTTGATGGAATTACAAAACCTCTGCTCCCAGGGGAGTGCTGGGGGCTCCGAACCGGCGCGCTCCGAGATGGGCTCGGCTTCTGGCAGCAGGAACTCTGGAAAAATCCTCCTGGATACCAAGGACTGACTGTGGTGGGGTTGGCATTGCCTGCTGAATGTGGAGTCCTACAAGTCCCTCCTGATTTGGTTCTGCTCCAGGTGTGGGAATCCTGATGCAGCCAGGAGCAGCGAGTGTTGGATGGATGAGCAGCAATGTGTGAATGTCACCTTCCAGAGGGCAGGACAGGGAAGGTGTCACTGGAGCCTTCTCCTGGATTCAGTTTCAAGGCTTCAAGTCTGAACTTCACAGATTTCGGCTGCTGCTGTGGAGGATTCCCAGAGTTTCCAGGAGGATTCCGACTGGCAGCAGCTCCTGAGTGGGGTAGGAGGTGATGCCCAGGCACTGACCCACTGCTGGTCCATGCTGATGCCATCCCACTCTATTCCTCGGAATTTGGCCCCTCAGAGGCACTTCCCCTCTGCTGGAGCTGAGTCTCAGCCCTCTGGCAGAAAGATGAGCCCCTCAGGGTGTGGTTCCCTGGGATACTGCTGGGAATTCTGCATTTTAAACAAGCAGCACCACTCAGCAGGTGCCCAGCCTCACAGGTGTGATTCCTTGGGCAAGGAGAGGAGCAAAAAAAAAAAGGATAAACCAGGATGGAATCCAAGTACCAGCAGCCCCCACTCCCCACTCCAATGGGGCAGAGGGAAAGCAGCATCTGTGAAACTTTCCATGGGGAAGAGGATTAACAGGGACACGTGATGAGGAGTGTCGGTGTCTGAGCTCAGGGAGGTGCTGGTGTAAATCAGGAGTGTTTATTGCCAGCTACCAGCCCAGATCAGGTCTATTCCCTGCCATCAGCCAGAAATTCCCAGGATTTCTCTTTAAGCTGAGCAGTGACATCGTGGTTACACTAAAAATAAACATATAGGCCAGTGCCCGCGCTGTCACCTGCGGGAATGGCAGCCTGGCAGGGACCCGGGTACTGCCAGCCTCTGGGAATGCCAGAGGCTGAACCCAACAGGAAAACTGGGATTATGGACACACAGCTTCCCCAGGGTGGGCACCAGCAGCAGGAACAGCACTGACAGTCTCAGGCTGTGGGGACAGGGACAGCAGCAGGGACGGCACTGGCACCCCTGGGGTGGGGATGGCATCAGCAGCAGGGACAACACAGGCAGCAGGGACAGCACTGACACCCCCAGGCAGAGAGGATGGCATCGGCAGCGGGGACAGGGAGGGCATGAGCATCCCCCAGGGCAAGGATGGCACTGGCAGCGGGGACAGGGATGGCATCAGCATCCCCCAGAGCAGGGATGGCACTGGCAGCGGGGACAGGGATGGCATCAGCATCCCCCAGAGCAGGGATGGCACTGGCAGCGGGGACAGGGATGGCATCAGCATCCCCCGGGACAGGGATGGCATCAGCATCCCCCGGGGCAGGGATGGCACCGGCAGCGGGGACAGGGCCCCGGCAGAGCCGCAGAGCCGCTGCATTGGCCGGGTGACACGGCCAGGGGACTCCGGGAGCTTCGCAAGGCAAAGCCAGCCATGAACCGCTGCTCACCCACCGCCCCCCTCCTCCCCGAGCCCGTCACGCTCCCAATTACAGCCCGGCAGCATCAACACGGGGAAAACGGGGGGAAAAAAAGAGCGAGGAGGCGGCTGGGAAGCGGGGATGCGGTGCCGGGGGATGCGGGCGCGGACCGTACCTTGCGTGTGGCCGGGGCCTGCCTCATCGTGGCGCCGGAGCGGGAGGAGACGGAGCAGCGGGTCAGTCAGCACGGCCGGACGCGGCAAATGGCCGCGGCCACCGCCGGCCGCTCGCCACGTCCTGCCCGGGGGCTCGGCGGGGGTTTGGGGGGGTCCAGGGCAGCCCCCCCGGCCGCGGCCGCTCGTCCCCGCTCCGCCGGTGGCTCCAACCACCGCCCCGGCGGCTCATGACATCACCGCGGAGGGGCCGCACCGCCGGGCGCTGCACCGAGCCGGGCGGCGTGCGGATGGCGATGGGGATGGGGATGGTGCGGATGTGATGCTGCGCTCGGGGAGGGGACGGGGGGGCGTTCTCAGGGGCTCAGAGCCCCCCGGCTGCGATCTCGATGCTCCCCCGTGCTGCGCTCGGCATCCCCGCGGTGCCCGCAGCCAAACCCGCCCCGCGCCGGGTAAATCCCCCGGGAGCGGACAGAGCGGATGGACAGATGGACGGCGCCGAGCGCGCAGGGATGGACAGATGGACACAGGGACCATCTTGCCGCGCTGCCATCACCCGCGGCCGACACGGAGCTCAGGGCAGCGCTGAACGGCCGAGGGTGTGGAGAGACCCCCCCGGGCATCGGAGAGCCCCAAATCCCAAAAATCCCTGCCCTGAAAACGCCCCTGCGGAGCGCGCTGCGCACTCGGGGTGGTGCCCAGCACATCCTGCCCGGCATTCCCGTTGTCCCTGGACAAGAACTCTGCTGGGAACCCACAGGATGTCACCAAGCAGCATCTCCAAACTTTCCAGGAATCCGTGTCCTGCCCCATGGAGTGCTGGAGACCAGGATAGCAGCTCCCTTTACATTCCCTTTAAATCCCATATATTACATTATATTATGTAACATGAACACAGACCTCATCCAACTGCGTTATTTTCCAATATTCCCACACTATGAGGGGAGGGGAGCTCAGGGTACTCTGGGCTCACCCAACCCTCCACACACAGAGGGAATTTTACCTCCAGAATTTCCAGACCCTCAGCACAATCCTGCCAATCTCCTGGAAAAAGCCTTTAAAGGCCTGTTTTTCCCAAGGTTTGACATTCCCTGGAAGCAGCTCCCCAAGGTTGTCATGCTGGGGACATCCTATGTCCAACTGACGTGTTCTGGGGATCTGATTCCTGAAAAAAACCCAGATCAGAGAATCCAGCAGCTGTGGGGGAAGTGTCCAAGGCCAGCCTGGATGGAGTTTGGAACCACCTGGGATAGTGGGAGGTGCCCCTGCCTGTAGCAAGGGATGGAACTGGGTGGGCTTTAAGATCCTTTCCAATCCATAATCCAAACCACTCCATAATTCTGGAGCTCCTCTGTTCTGGAGTCAGGACTGCTGGGAGTGTTCCCCTGGAGAAGGGAAGGCTCCAGAAAATCCTCCAGAGAGAGAGAGCCTAAAGGGGCTCCAGGTGAGCTGGAGAGGGACTGGGGACAAGGCAGGGAGAGACAGGACACAGGGAATGGCTTCCACTGGGAAAGGGGAGATTGGGCTGGGATCTTGGGAAGGAATTCCTGCCTGGGCTGGAATTCCCAGATTTGCTGTGGCTGCCCCTACATCTCTGGCAGTGTCCAAGGCCAGGCTGGATAGAGCTTGGATCCACCTGGGATGGTGGGAGGTGTCCATGGATGGGCTTTAAGGTCTCTTCTAACCCAACCCATTCCATGATCTGCTCTCCCACAGCTCCCTTTGACTGCTGGCAGGCGCTGGGGGCAGGGGGGTGATCCCAAGGGACATTTTTGGGAGCTGGAATTGCATCTCTTAAGGAAGAAGCCCCATGCTCCATCAGCCTGAGCACCACAAACCCCTTCAGGAGCCAGAGGTGACACAGATCCAGCTTTTGGTGTCATCCAAACCCATTCCAACAGAATCTCCCCCCCATTCCCACCAGCCCTCACCCAAAGCACTGGGAAAAGGAGCCCCTCAAGAAGCATTTCTAGATGAAATCATCCCAGATCCATGGCTTTAAGCCCCTGCATGATCTGAGTGCTGTGTCCATCTCTGGAGGAGCCACGTGCAAGCTCACACGGATTTAAGTTTAAGATAATTATGGGTATTAGAGCTGCCCTAATGAACCAGCTCCTCTCCTCGCACACAGCTCTGCTCCCTAAATCCAGAATATATCAACTCTTCCCACACAAAGATCCAATAAATGCAGCAGCAGGGAGAAAATGCAATTTAACCCCAAGAAAATGGTGTTAGGTGCTTTGGGCTGTCCCTGAAACTCCTCAGGGATGGCTAAGGGAGGTTTTTTATCCTAAATCCATGAGAAGGAGCTTGTGGCACCACCACAGATTGGAGAATTCCTGGCTCTTGGTGGGATTGTAGAGGAGATGCCAGGGTTAACTCCAGTTCTTTTTCATGGAGTCATCCATTTGCAGCACCAGATGCTGCTCAGCTCCTGGCACCAGAGGGTGACATCAAAACAATCACCACAGACTCCCCTGGGGACACAAAGAGCTGCCACAAGAGTGTCACCGAGGAACAGCAGTGCCTGGAAAATCACCTCTGGGTCCATCCAGGCTTGCCATGGACACGGTTTGGGCAGCTGGGATGAGGTGGGGTTTGGGAGCTGATCGGATTAGCTGTTCCTTTAAAGGATTACCAGGGCTTGGGGTGGCCCCTCTGCGTTCAACAGACCAGCTGGGACCTGCTCCGGGCGGGAATGGGCCATCTGCTCCTGCATGGGGACCGGGATAACACCGGGGTAACAACCGAGATAACACCAGGGTAACAACCGGGATATCACTGGGGTAACAACCGGGGTAACAACTGGGATAACACCGGGGTAACAACCGGGATAACACCAGGGTAACAACCGGGATATCACTGGGGTAACAACCGGGGTAACAACTGGGATAACACCGGGGTAACAACCGGGATATCACCGGGGTAACAACCGGGGTAACAACTGGGATAACACCAGGGTAACAACCGGGATAACACCAGGATAACATCGGGGTAACAACCGGGATATCACTGGGGTAACAACCGGGGTAACAACCGGGATAACATCGGGGTAACAACTGGGATAACATCGGGGTAACAACTGGGATATCCCTGGGGTAACAACCAGGGTAACAACTGGGATAACACCGGGGTAACAACTGGGATATCACTGGGGTAACAACCGGGGTAACAACCGGGATAACATCGGGGTAACAACCGGGATAACACCAGGATAACATCAGGGTAACAACCGGGATAACACCGGGGTAACAACCGGGATAACACCAGGATAACATCGGGGTAACAACCGGGATATCACTGGGGTAACAACCGGGGTAACAACCGGGATAACACCGGGGTAACATCGGGGTAACAACCGGGATAACACCGGGGTAACATCGGGATAACAACCAGGGTAACAACCGGGATATCACTGGGGTAACAACCGGGATAACATCGGGGTAACAACCGGGATAACACCGGGGTAACATCGGGATAACAACCGGGGTAACATCGGGATAACAACCGGGGTAACAACCAGGACACTGACCCGGGTACTCCTGCATGGGGACCGGGATAACACCGGGATAACACTGGGAAAACAACCAGGACACTGACCCGGGTACTGCTGCACGGAGACTGGGATGACACTGGGATAACGTTGGAATAACATCAGGATAACAACCCAGACACTGGCCTGGGTACTCTTGCATGGAGACTGGGATGACACTGGGATAACACCAGGATAACAACCTGGACACTGACCCAGCCCCCTGGGATGGGATCAGATGGGATGGTGCCCAGCAGAGAGGGAGGTGCAGCCCCAGGACACGCCATGGGAATCCAGTCCTGGCACATGGAATGCCACTGGGAGGGTGAAAGGAGCAGGGATGTCACTGGAGGGGGACAAACCTAATCCATCTGAAGGACAATCCCAGGGATCAAACTGGTTGCAGCTGCAGGGGACAGGTGAGGTGGCAGGACAGGATTTAACAGCAGGGTCACAGCACCAGTACATGCCACTTGTGGATGTGGCACTTGGGGACACTTGGCAGTGCCAGGGCAACAGTTGGACTCAGAGGGCTTTTCCAACCTAAATATTCCACAATTCCATGATCCCAGAGTGGGTCAGAACCCAGCAGCCCACCCTGATATCCCTGAGCAAGGCAGAGCTTTTACTGGAGCCTTTCCCTTCACCCCTGGGAGCCCCCTGCTCCCGTCACATCCCTGCCACCTCTGTGTCCCTGGGAGGTGACGTTTGTGACCCAGTGCCACCAGCGTCCAGAGACCCAGACCACAGACACGTTGTCATGGGGATGAAGACAACACAACCTGTTTCATCCCAAAAATGACCTGGGAAAGACCCTTTTCCTGCTCTCTAATCAGATTTTGGGGTCCTTCCCAGTCAGTCTGGCCCAGGAGAGAGGCCAGCATCTCCTGAGGACAGCCTGGACCTCCTGCTCCAAGACACCCCGACACGATGTCACAGCCAAGGGACAGGACCCCCAGTGTCCTGTGGCCCCTGCTCCGAGCCCTGGGAACAGCCACAAGGACCACAGCACTCCCAAATCCATGGAAAACAGGGAAGGATCACAGCAGGGGGGAAGGCCCATCTGGACATGATTAAAGTCTATATTTGACACACAGGAGCTGCTTAATCTCCGGAACGAGGATTTACCCGCTAATTACTCTCATTATCCGGGCTCCCCCCCTGGATGGCACATCCCTGTGTGGGGCAGGAGCTGCCTGAGGGGCAGGGAGGGTTCTCAGGGTCACTAATGGCTGAAAATTGTGAGGGGACAGCAGAGTCTCCTCAATGGGGACATCCTTGTGTGAGGTGTGACCGTGCGGCCAGGACAAGGGTCAGGACAGTGACAGATCCTCAGGACAGTGACAGATCCAGATCCTCAGGACAGTGACTGTCACCCAAACAGGATCCTCAGGACAGTGACAAATCCATGATCCTCAGGACAGTGACAGTCACACCCCCATGACTGCCAGGACAGTGACAGTAACAAATCCATGATCCTCAGAAAAATGACTGTCACTACAATCCTCAGGACAGTGACAGATCCAGATCCTCAGGACAGTGATTGCCACCCAAACAGGATCCTCAGGACAGTGACAAATCCATGATCCTCAGGACAGTGACAGTCACACTCCCATGGTTGCCAGGACAGTGACAGTCACACCCCATGATTGCCAAAACAAATGACAGTCTCAAATCCATTATCCTCAGGACAGTAATATGACTGCCAGGGCAGGTCCCCAGGGTAGTGACAGATCCATGATCCCCAGGACAGTGGCAGTCACAGCCCAGGTCCCCAGGGCAGTCACAGATCCGTGATTCTCAGGACAGTGACAGTCACACCCCCGTGATCCTAATCCCAGCCACAGCTCTGAGCAGACAGCAGGGACACAGTGGGGACACAATGGGGACACAGAGCTGCTGCAAACCCACCAGAACAAGGTCAGGAAAGGAAGAAACCAACATTCCAAACAGGAATTCCATCCCAGAAGAGCCCCTTGGAGCTGGCAGGACCAGGATGAGGGATCCACATGAACCCTGAAGCCTCAGGGACATGCAGAGACCTGGATCTGGAGGGGACACAAGGAGGGGACACTTGGGGGCAATTGCTCCTCTCCTCTGGACTTCCCATGGACAAACAGAGTTCTTTGGACCTTTTGCCACCCAAAAATCGACACAGGAGCAACTGGAAAGCAAATCTGGACCAAAGGGTGCACAGGTACCACCTCCCTCCCCTCTCCCACATCCTTGGCTTTTCTCTTGGCCATATTCCCAAAGGGGAAAAAAATTCCCCAAATTTCCTGCAGGGAATGATAACTTGGTGTCCTTGCCCATGGCAGGGGCATGGAATGAGTTGGGCTTTAGTATCCATCCCAACCCAAACCATTCTGGGATTATTTACCAAGACCTTTAGAGTTTCAGCTCATCCTTGCAAGAAAGATTTTTGGTTTCAATAATTGTCACAAACCAGGTGGGTCTGAGTGTCCCCAAGAGGAATCAGAGCCCAGGGACAGGACACTGAGCAGGTGTCACTTGTCCCTGAGTCACTGGAGGGTTTAGGATTTATAAAAACATCAGGTTGTGCCAAGGGAGATTCAGGTTGGATAGCAGGAAAATTCCTCCATGGAAAGAGTTGGAAAGCATTGAAAGAAACTGCCCAGAGCAGGGGGACAATCCCCATTCCCAGGGGAATTTGGGACACTTGGGGACACTGTGGAGAACTCGCTGGCCTCAGAGGCTTTTCCCACCCAAACATTCCAGGATTCCAGGCTGATGTGGCACCACCCGCAGCGATGTCCCCTCCCTGGCTGGGAGCACATGCAGGGACAGCCATGCAGCGCTGGGATGGAGGGGTGGGGACAGTGAGGATGGCGATGGCCCCGGCATGCGGCCGCGCGCGGGGGAGGGACAAACGGCACCTTTTTGGGCTTGGCTCCGCGCTGCGTGAGGAGGGAACAGAAGGAATGTTAGACTGGCCTGGAGGCTCTCCTAGGAACCCCCCTCAGGCTGCAGGAAGGGCAGGAGGGGAGATATAATCAGGGAAATTTAAGTAGATTAAGGAGAAAATAGCCCTGGAGTCACCCGCTCGCTCTGCCCCTCCCAGTACAGAAAATTTGGGGAGTCAGGACGTGTCCAAAGGGGAATAAATCATTATTTCATGGTGCAAATATAGGTTAAAGGGATTGGGGGACCAGGATTTCTCAGGATGCAGAGGAAAGAGGATGTAAGGACAAGTGGGAATGGTTTCCCACTGCCAGAGGGCAGAGAGAGATGGGATATTGGGAAAGAATTCCTCCCTGTGAGGGTGGGGAGGGGCTGGGATGGAATTCCCAGAGAAGCTGTGGCTGCTCCTGGATCCTTGGAAGTGTCCAGGACCAGGCTGATGGGGCTTGGAGCCACCTAGATGGGCTTTAAGGTCCCTCCCACCCCAAACCATTCCAGGATTCCATGACAAACCAGCAGGAATGCCCCCATCTGCACATGGAGCAGCATCTCCTGTCCTGATCCCTTCACACCAGCAGCACAAAACAATTCTAAGAACAATCCCTATACCCTGATTTCAAGAGTGCTGAGGTTTCCTAAATATTCTCTTTGTCTTCTAATGAATTCCAGGGTGGAATTAAACCAGGAGGATCAGGCAGGGAGCACATGGAGCACAGGCTCCAGCAGTGCCAGGGGTTGATGCATCACACCCCACACAGAAGGAAAAGACAAAAACCATCTCAAATCCCTCAAACACAGGGCAGGGAACCCATTTCCATCCTCCCCTCTGGCTGGAGCTCGTGTTCTCTGAGATCTGAGCCCAGTGAACCCCCAGGTGCTGCTCCATGCTGCTCCCAGCATCCAGCTCTGGGGTGGGGAGCAGAATTCCCACTCCTGGGAATTATCTGGAATAGCAGCACAGGAGGCTGGGCCCCAATGTGCCCCAACCAAGCCCCACAAGTGCCACATGCACAGAAACCCCCTGTCCCCAGCATTTCCTTTCCCACACTGCCCACATCCCAGTTGGGCCAGTTTATCCCCATGGAAAATCCAGTTTCTACCCCAAAACACACAAACCCACCCAGTTCCATCCCTGATCCCCAGGAATGGTGACCTGGGCAGTGCTGGGGGAACAGCTGGACTTGATGGTCTCAGAGAATTTTTCCAGCCTCAGGATTCCATGATTCCTCACTACCCCACACCTGCATGGCCAATCCTGAGGACAGGAACCCACTCCAGATTCCATCCCTTAGGAAATATCCCTCACATTTGGGTACAACACATCCCTTCCATGTCCCAGGAGCCACTGGAGCTCCTGGATGAAGACCAGAGGGCAGGTGTCCCTGAAGCCCTGGAAGTGTCCAAGGCCAGGTTGGACAGGGATTGGAGCCACCTGGGGTAGTGGAAGGTGGAAAGCTGAGGGGCTTTGAGGTCCTTTCCAGGATTCCATGAGGATCAGGGTTTGAAGGAAGCAGCAGGGAATGCTGCTGAACTCAGACTAAAATGTGTGACACAAGACCTGCACTGGATAATCCCTCAAGAAATGACTGATTCCTGACCAGTGGCTGAAAATTACTTTTTTTACACCTTGTTTCCCACGGGTTTCAGGAGAAATTTGCTTTTCCATGGGTATTTTATTCCATGGAAGTGTGTCCACGTGTTCTTCCTGAAGGGATGAAAACCTCTCAGAGGTGACAAAGTGCTGGGGTCACTCACCAGTTTGCTGGCCTTGGTGGCATCAAGGGAATCTGTGGAGAGAGCAGAAACAGAGCCATGAGCCTGAGGGACACCCCTGTCCCCATCCCAGTGTCCCTGCAGCCAGAGGGCACCCAGCAGGGGGACAGGAGAATTTTGGGAAGTGGGAGTGAAGCAGAGTCAGGAAATGGTGGCACAGTGGGGTGTGGGTTGGAGGAACAGGGAATTCCTTATGGGATCTGCTGGCTGAGGAAGGCAAACACTTGGATACACCTCAGAACTGGGGCAGTTCCACTGCTCTCCTTGGGCTGAATCCCTGGATTTCATGGATTCCCAAGGTCTGGCACAGGCTGCTCAGGGAGGGGCAGAGTCACCCTTGCTGAGGGGGTTGAAACCCATGTGACTGTGGCACTTGGGGACACAGAACCATGGAATGGTTTGGGTGCAAGGGACCTTAAATCCCATCAACCCCACCTTGTGCCATGGGCAGGGACACCTCCCACTGTCCCAGGGACACTTCCAAGGATCCAGGGACAGCCACAGCTTCTCTGGGCAACCTGTGCCAGGGCCTCTCCACCCTCACAGGGAAGAATTCCTTCACAATATCCCACCCCCATCTCTCCTTTTCCAGTGGGAAGCCATTCCCTGTGTCCTGTCCCTGCCTGGCAGGTGTGTCTGGATTCCCAGCCTTGCCCAGGTGTCACATCTACCCAAAAGTGTCCCCTCCTGTGCTGGATCCGTGGCAGAGCCATCCCTGCACCCTCCACTGCAGTGCTGCTGCAGCAGCTGCTGTATCCATGGAAACCCTTGGCAGGCAGCCACATCCCAGCCCTGCATCCCTGACAGCATCACCCCACAGCCCACCTGCAGCCCGGGCTCCTCCTGCTCCTCCTTGGTTGGTCTGTCCCAACCCAGCATCCAGCGTGTCCAGAGGAGCTGGGAAGGGGCTGGAGCACCAGGAGCAGCTGAGGGAGCTGGGAAAGGGGGCTCAGGGGGGAATTCCTGACTCTCCAAAAGTCCCTAAATTCCTGGAGCCAGGTGGGACTTGGGATCTGCTCCTAGGGGACAGGAGGAGAGGGAACAGCCTCAAGCCGTACCAGATTGGATATTGGGAAAATTCCTTCTTGGAAAGGCAGGGGTGGAGTCCCATCCCTGGGGGGATTTACCAGCCCTGTGGATGTGGCACCTGGGGACAGGGACACTGGTGGCCTGGGCAGTGCTGGGGGATTAAGGAGTGTCCGAGGGCTTTTCCAGCCTAAACGAATTTATTACTCTATTTCACGATTCTGCACTGACTGCAGCATCCAAAGCAGAGAGTCATTCAGTTTTCCCCAACTAATTTCACCTCCTACTTCCTGAGAGGAGAAATCCCACCCACAGCCAACACCCACCTCCCTCAGCCCACCCCATCCGCCAATCCCGATCCCTCAAACGCTTCCCACCCCATCTGCCAATCCCGATCCCACAAACGCTTCCCACGTGGAGCTCCCGGCTTGGCAGACGGAGCAGCCAAGGCAGGAAGCTGGCAGAGCCCCTGCCGGCAGCTCCCGGGATCCCGCAGAGCCGGGGGAAAACATTCCCGACAAAGCAGAGCTCACAGGGAGGGAGGGAAGCCTGTCTGGGCTCCCAGCCAGGGATGGCGGGGCCCAGGGATGTGGGAAACGGGGAAGGAATGATCAGAGGAGAGAGGGAAGGGATCCCTGCCCACGGGTGGGAATGGGGCTGGAGACAGGGATGCTCCAATTCCACAGGGATGTTGTAATTCCACAGGTTCAGAGTGGTCAGTGCCCACCGGGAAATAGTCCATGATTTCCCCCTTCCTTACAGGAAGGATTTCCTGGGAATCCAGAAGGGAGTCCCAACCCCTCCAAGAGAGATTTTCTCCTCTCCAGGAAGGATTTCCCATCTCACCTGGGAAGGACTTCCCACCTTTCCAGGAAGGATTCCCAACCCTTCCAAGAGAGATTTCCTGTTCCTCCAGGAAAAATTTCCCATCTCAGCTGGGAAGGACTTCCCACTTCTACAGGAGAAATTCCCCATCTCTCCAGGAAGGATTCTTACTCCTCCAAGAGAAATTTCCCATTTCTTCAGGAAGGATTCCCACTCCTCCAGGAGAGATTCCCCATCTCCTCCAAAAGAGATTTCCTGCTCTCCAGGAAGGCTTTCCCATCTCACCTGGGATGGACTTCCCATCTCTGCAGGAAGGATTCCCACTCCTCCAGGAGAGATTTCCCATTTCTTCAGGAAGGATTCCCACCCCTCCAGGAGGGATTCCCCATCTCCTCCAAAAGGGATTTCCTGTCTCTCCAGGAAGGATTTCCCATCTCACCTGGGATGGACTTCCCATCTCTGCAGGAAGGATTCCCACCCCTCCAGGAGGGATTCCCCATTCCTTTCAGGAATAATCTCCCATCCCCTCCACTAAGAATTTCCACCTCTCTGGGAAGGGTTTCCCAGTTGTCCCATACCTCTCTTGGGGACCTTCATGGCAGCAGAGTCTGGCGTTTCTGGGGATGTTGTGTCTGCTCCATCCTCAAAGACCTGGATCTGGAAAAACACAACAACCATCCTTGCCCAAAATTCCCAAACAGGGAGACCAGATCACTCTGGGAATGGGTTCAGCAGAGCAGATCCCATAGTTTTGGCACAGAATTTTAATTTCATCATTCTGGCTTTGCCATCAACCTTCCTGAAAACAGCCACACACTCATTATTCCCACTGAGAATGTGGAATATTCACACAGGCAATGAGGAAAGTCAAAGCTCTGGATTTGACAGCCTGGAACATCCGTAGCAGATTCAGGGATTTCTCTCTGTGAACTATTTTTGGATTCGTTTTTGCTGGATAAACATGGAAAATGAGGTTGGGAGGGATTAGATCCATGAGAAAGAACCAGCCTTGTGCCTCAGATCAACACCTCCAAAATTGTTCCTGCAGGAATTTGCCTGATCCATCACCACCTCCCACCTGCGAGATCAGCTTAAAAATCAAAATAACCTGAGAAGCTGTCAGACAGGAATTCCATTTTGGGAAGATTCCCAACACCAGGAATGATGAAAATTGAATTAAAAGCCACAAGGAGACCAAGGAAAAGGTGATGCCAAGGAAATCACGACACCTGCAGCCATGCAGGGTGGGAATTCTGAGTGGTCTGGGGGGTTCCCATTAGGTACAGCCTAGGAGGGAATTCCAAAGGTGCTGGAGAGGCTGGGGAAGGGACAGAGCAGGACTGGATCTGGAGTGACACTGGGAACTGCCACCACAGACTGGGCACATGGTGGCCATCGAGCTCCTCTGCCAGGCAGAGGATTTCCACACACCAGAAAAGGAACAGCCACGCTTGGAATTGCCAGCTTGGGTAGAATCAGGGAATCCTGGAATGGTTTGAGTGGGAAAGGACCTTAAATGCCACCCAGTGCCACCCCTGCCATGGGCAGGGACTCCTCCCACTGTGCCAGGCTGCTCCAAGTCCCATCCCAGCTCACCCTGGACACTGCCAGGGATGGGGGATGCATCCAGCCCCAGGCAGAGCCTCGTGCCCAGCGCCCTCTGCCCCTCCCTGCCCCTGCCGAGGGGTGCCAGGGGCGGGGTCCCCTCTCTGCGCCCCCCAGGGTGGCTCAGGATCAGCTCTGCACCTGCTGGCACAGCCCTGCACCCACAGCTCTGCTCTGGGATGGAGGATCTGGGGGATTTGGGGGCTGTTTACCCATCCTGCTTCCCAGGTGTGTCCCCACCCATTCCCCAGCTCTGGAATTTTGGGTGGGGGTTGAGCATCACTCGCTGCACACCCAGCCCAGAGGCTGAGGTGACAAAAAATGGGAACAGCTTCCACTGGGAAAGGGGAGATTGGGCTGGGATATTGGGAAGGAATTCCTGGCTGGGAGGGTGAGGAGGGGCTGGGCTGGAATTCCCAGAGCAGCTGGATCCCTGGAAGTGCCCAGGGCCAGGTTGGATTGGACAGGGCTTGGAGCAGCCTGGGACAGTGGAAGGTGTCCCTGACTGGCAGGGGGTGGCACTGGGGGGGCTCTGAGGTCCCTCCTGGTCCTGCAGACCCAACTTTTTCCCTGTAAACCCTCAAAGCCTCTCCCAGCTGGCAGGAGAGGCTGAGAGACAGACAAAGGAGCTGGGTGCGTGTGTCCAGTTTTAATGTGGGGAACTGGGAGTGAGGCAGAGTTACATTTGGGAAATCTCCATGGTGATCCCAGGAGAGCAGCAGAGCTCCATCCAGCAATTCCCACACACCAATAGTGTTTGGGGTGGGTGAAAACATGAAAAGCTTCCTGGTGAGTTTGCCTCCAGCTCTGGTGGGTTCAGCTCTCTGTGGTTATCCCATTATTTAAAGGATGGGGATCATCTTCCCTCATCCTGTCTCAAGCTCAAAGGGACTGAAAAAGTGAATGGCTGGACTCCCCTTAAAGGTGTTTTCCAACCTTAGTGATGCCTGGAATCTCTCCTGGATGAGCCACTGCTGCAGCCTCTGACTATGCATGATCCAAAGGGACAGCAGATGCTGGGATGGACCCCAGGACCCAAATGCCCTCATTTTGTGCTCAGCTTCCCTCTGTCACCCAATCCCAAGGTCCTGGCAATGAGAGGCCATGGGGTGGGATACAAACCAGTCCCTTTGTGCCAGGAAGGGGACAGGAGCTGGCTGGGGGGCTCTGGTGTCACCTCTCTGCCCTTGGAAGGTGACAAAGGGAATTACCCTGGAGGATGTTTGCTCTGGAGGGAGCTCCTGGCTCCTGCTGCAGCACACGAGCAGCAAACCTCAGGACCCACACCCACACCCTGTGTTTTATCTCCTTGCAGGTAAACACAATTTAATTAAATTTCCTTGGATCTGCTTCCAGGTAAACAACTGAGATCAATCCCAAACTCCAGCTGGAAATCAACCCCAAACTCCAGCTGGAGATCAACCCCAAACTCCAGCTGGAGATCAACCCCAAACTCCAGCTGGAGATCAATCCCAAAATTCCACCTGGAAATCAATCCCAAACTCCTTCTGGAGATCAATCCCAAACTCCAGCTGGAGATCAATCCCAAACTCCAGCTGATGATCAATCCCAAACTCTACCTGGGGATCAATCCCAAACTCCACCTGGGGATCAATCCCAAACTCCAGCTAGAAATCAATCCCCAACTCCTGCTGCAGGTGGTAAATACAGGGCAGCACCAGGCTGGACACCTCACTGGGAAGCAGAATGGAACAACTGGGAATTCACCATGCTCTTTTCATTGCAGAACCTCAAGGAATGTGCAGAGGCTGAAATTCCAGCTGGGTTTGGAGCCTGTGGGAAATGAAGATCCCCCAAACCCCCAGGGCTGTTTCCCTGTGTTTAATGACCCCAAGGACCCCAGAGCCCTGGGATCCCACCCACCTGGGACTGCCTGACGAAGATGCCGTGGTTCTCCTCGCAGGTGAAGTATTTCCTGCCCTGCACTGTGCCATCATTCTTGCCCTTGGCCTCGTCCAGGATGACCCCCACCCACTTGCCAGTGGCAAAGAGGGTGGCCCCCAGGTAGGCCACGGTGCCTCGGTGGCCCTTGCCGATGACCTCCACACGGGAGCCCACCTTGAGGGGCTTGCTGCCGCCGTCTGAGCTCATCCTGGGCGTGCTGGAGGCCTGGGGAACACAGACAGCAGGGCTCAGAAAGCTGGGATGGACACAAGGCTTGGCTATTGGGGTGGTTCATCTCCCTCCACCCCTTTTTATTTTGGGTAATTCCTTTTGCTCCCGAACAGGAGACACAAATCATGGCACATCCATCTGGTTGATCCCCTTTGATAACATTTTTATAAGCTTGAGGGGGAAAAACCCACAAGAGCAGCACAGTTGCTCCATTTTTCCCATTTGATCAGCATTCCCATGGTTTAACTGCGTGCCCAGGAGCAGACAGGCTGTTTGGGACACAGGTCATTGTCCCATCCCTTCACACTCTCAGGATCTGGTATCCCACCTTGGAATTTGGGTGGCAAAGTCCAGCAGCTCTCCAGGTGGGATTGGCATTATCCACAGCCTCAGGCTGTGCCAGGGGAGGTTTAGATTGGATACTGGGAAAATTCCTAGGAGGAATTTTCCAGGTCCCCACCCCTGGAGAGACTTAAAACCTCGACAATTCCATGATCCTGTCACAAACATTACATCCATGTTCATATTTCAGCACCAGGACACTCCAAGTGTGACATCCCGGAATTCCATTCCATGGAATTCTGGGAAGGTTTGGGTGGGATGGGACCTTAAAGCCCATCCTGCCACGGGCAGGGGGACCTTCCACTGTCCCAGGTTGCTCTAAGCCCCATCCAACCTGGCCTTGAACACTTCCAGGGGCAGCCACAGCTTCTCTGGGAATTCCAGCCCAGTCCCTCCCCACCCTCCCAGCCAGGCATTCCTTCTCAATATCCCACCACAATCTCTCCTTTTCCAGTGGGAAGCCATTCCCTGTTTCCTGTCACTCCAAGCCTGTGTCCAAAGCCCCTCTCCAGATCTTCTGGGGATCCTCAAAACTGTGACACCTTTCAATCCCACTGCCTCCATCCCAGAGGGGACAGGGATGGTCCCTGTCCTGCTCAGCTCCATCTTCCCATCCATCCCAATCTCCCAGCAAACCCCAAAACGGGACCAGTTTGGCATTTCCCCCACCCCATGTGTCACTGGTTCTGGTCATGGTGCAGAAATGTGGAATTTTGGTCGCTCTGGGCCTGGTTTCAGCCAAAGAATCTGCTCTTTATTCCAGGAAAACAGAGCCTCTTTCACTGGAAGGGTTGGGAAAGCCCTGGGGACAAACCTCAGGACACCAGAGGAGGTTTGGAGATTCAGGGAACCCTCAGCCTGGGGAAGAACCCAGGGGACTTTGGAAGCTCCTGGAATCCTAACAAACCACCCCCTTCCCTTGCACATCACTTCCTGAGGCTGGAATGCAGGGAACCCACCGAGTTTGGGGTTCTGTGACTAAAACCAGGGATGCAGGTTTTCCCATAAGGCTGAATTCCAGGTTTTATCCAACACAACCAACAGAAATCAAACATCACAAAATAACCTTATATTAAAACCCAAAATCCATCAAACAGCGAAGAAACCCAAGACCTCAAAGGAAAAACTGATGCTCCAGATTCAAATATTTCCCAAAGTTCTGGGAGAAACATCCTGGAAAACTGTGTCTCCAGAAAAGGAGAGCAGAGCTCAAAGAAAACAAGAAGCCTAAAGGAAAATCCCAAATCCCCAGGAAATGGGAAGGTTTCTGGACAGGAATTTTTATCCCTCCTCATCTGGCACCTGCAGCCAGGTAAGTTCTGTTGGATGAGACACACTCCAAGCCCAGGGGAAGCCATTCCCTGTGTCCTCTCCCTCCATCCTTGTCCCCAGTCCTTTTCCAGCTCTCCTGGAGCCCCTTCAGGCCCTGGAGCCTCCCTGGAGCCTCCTCTACTCCAAGCTGGACATTCCCAGCTCTCCCAGCCTGTTCCTGACAGACATTTGCCAACCAGCATTAATTTCACAGAAACTTTTCCCAAGACTTTCACACTTGGGAAAAGAAGGAGAGCCCAGAATGAATTCCTCCCACCCCATCCCATCCCTCAGGATCAGCCACTGACTCCCAACTTCTATTTCCAATTAATCAGAAATTGGTTGTGTGGGACACCTGGAAGCTCCAATCCAAAGTATAAACCCCATGAAGATTCAAACCAATTAATTGATGAATCCAGGTTTTACAAGAGGAAGAACTGTCCCAGCTAAAAGCAGGTGGGATGGGCATTCTAATGTGGAAGCCAGTGGCCATCACAGGAGAGATGGAGACACCTGTGGTGACACCTCCTGGGACAGTCATCCTTGGGGACACCACAGCACAGCAGCTGGTGACACAGCCCAGAATTCCCTCAGCTTCCCAGGCAGCTCCTCGTGGATCCCCTCAGTCCTGGGAATGGGGAGAGGATGGAGCAGCAGAACTGTGGGAAGCCACAGGGGAAGAGAGAAGGGCTGAGGCCACTCACAGTGAGAGCCCTGTCACTGCTCAGCCTGGAAGGGGAATAAGCTCCCAAATCCCAGTAAATGAGGAATCCAGGGATTCACAGTGAGGCAGTGGGAGATCTGAGCAGGGCAGGTGCTGAGGATGGAGCAGCCAGAGGAACAAGCAGGAATGCTGCAGCCCAGGAGGAGCCTGTCCCACATCCCAGAGCTCCCATCTCACTCCAGGGACACCAGGTGAGGGACAAGCATGTGGCTGTGCTGCCCCCACCACCAGAGACTGCTCCCCACAACTTCCCACTCCCAAATCCTGCACTTTCCCATCTTCACCCCTTTTTGAAGCATAACAGACATCCACAGCCTGTCTGCTCTGCTGTGTGAAGGTGCTGGTGGCAAGGCACTGGAATCAGGGTGAATTCCCACTGATTTGGGTCACATTCCCATGCTCCATCAGAACCTGAGGGCTTCAGTTCCTCTCCATCCCAGTGGATCACCCTGGGAATATTCAATGTTCCTCCAGGAGCACCTCCCCCATGCAGGTGAGACTCTGGAGCCTCAAAGTGCCACTCAAAGCTCAGATCAAAAGTTTGGGGAGAATCCCAAGCAGCCAGCTCTGACAAGATCCAAATTCCAGGCACGGCCCACAAAGCTGGAAGAGGGAAAGACTTGGAGAAGAATTCTGGGTTTAAGTCTGCTCAGCACCGAGTCAGGATCACCCTGGGACTGAGGGTGGCTGCTGTGGGTGACACCAGGACGTGGCACTGGGATGAAGCACTCTGCACCATGGTGGCACTGGATTCCAGGCTGACAAACTGGGAGCGTGTGGGTGACTCTGGACACCAGGAACAGCATCCCCAAAACCTAGGGAGTGGCTCCAGCCCCAGGAAGGGGGCAGTGCCCATCCCAAAATCCATGTGAGCCAAACAGGGATAATCTCACAGTGCTGTCCTGGGACCCTCAAAATCCCTGGGACACCCTCAGGATTCCCAGCTCTTTCAGCCACATCTCCATCAGCCCTTGGAGCCTTCCCTCCACCCCTATCCCCTTGGAGTCCCCAAAATCCCACCAGGCTGTCGTGGCAGAGCTGTCAGGACTCAGGTTGGAATTCCAGCCCCTTCCTCCTGCTCCCCCATGGAAAAAAAGGATGTTTGGGGGGCAGATGTGAGGCTCCAGCCCACACAGATCTGCACAGACACACACTCAGACCCTGCCAGGGTGGGCAGAAAAGGCTCCAGGCTGGGAAGTTTCCCTGAGCTGCTCTCTCTGCAGCCAAATCCCTCTGGCCACAGCCCAAATCCCACCAGCTCTAGGTCTGGTGAATCCCACAGCAGGCAGGACATGATGCCCACGGAGGCTCTGGGGGTCCCGTGGAGAGGTGGGCAGGCTCTGCCATCCCCAGCTGCATCCTGGAGTCGCTGCCAAGTTGGCACAGCCAGGCCTGAAGGCGCTGGCAGTGCCCAGCAGGGTCTGGGACACAATGTCACCGCGGTGGCCACACAGGGACACGGGAAAGGCCCGGCCCGGGTCCGGGGGGGCCGCTGGCACCGCACAGCACAGCACAGCCCAGGGGCAGCTGCAATACGGAAAAACCTGGAAGCGCTTGCCAGGCCCGCGGAAGGGAGCTCGGCATCGCTCCGGAGGGAGGGGAAACAGCAAAACACGCCGGGATCTTTGTGCTGAGCAGCCCCGGCAGGGCTGAGCCGGAGCCGGGGAAGGGGCTGAGCCGGAGCCGGGGTAATTAACCGCAGTTAATGAATTGGGGTAATCACCTACACTCTGGCCAAAAGAGCCGGCCCTGGTGCAAACCGGAGCATCCACCTCCCCTCCCGGCATTATTGTCAGCGAGAGGTGCCAGCCACATTCCAGAGACACGGCAGCACAATCGGAGATTTCCCTCCAAACCCCAGCTATTTTCGCTGCGACAGCGTGGCGATCTGTCGCGATAGGAGCTGTTGAGTCAGCTCCATCCCCCCCTTACCCGGCCGGACGCGTGCCTCCTGCCCTGGGCCATGCTGCTGCGCTCCAGAGATCCCCGATTTGCAGGCAGCAGCTCTCTCTCTCCCAGCTCTCATCCAGCGGTGCTTCCCAGCGTCCCGGCCGATCCCAGCATCCCCGTGCCCCCCTCCCTCCCCTCCCCTCCCCCGAGCGGTACAAGAGGGGAGGGAAGCCCTTTTCTGGGCGAGGATGCTCCGAGGGAGGAAGGGAGGGATACAGAGAATTCCAGCGCTGCCGATGGAGCCACTCTGCGCCAGTGCCGCTCCAGACTTGTCACGGCGCTGGCGGCTCGCTGGGTCCTAAAGCTCCCCGCAAGAGGAGGCAGCGGGCCACTCCAGGCCTCCTCCTGCTCGCCCTGTGGTGGCCACTGGGCAGGGACACCCCAAATTCCTCCCGCACGGCTCCCGCCGTGACCCCAGCCAAAGACTGCCCCGCTTGCTCTTCCCTCGGTGGAGAATTTTGAGGAAAAACAACGCCCCTGGAGCGGGGTTTGTCCCAAATCCCCGCGAGCAGCACCCGTGGGTGGGTGGAGCACAAGGGGTTAATTATGGGCAGCTTGAATGATCGCTAATTGTCCCGCTCCTGGCTGTGACAGGTGACATTGTGTCCCATTGTTCCTGGCTGAGCTGACAGATCCCAAATCAACGCACTCACCCCTCTTCTGGGCACTGTTCCCGGTGTTATTCAGGCTAACCAGGGGATTTGGGAGCCATTGGCCACTGGCCCACATTCCAAACCTGCGATCCACACATGGGATCCACAGAATATCCCGAGCTGGATCACGGATCCCAAAAACCCCACCCTGCCCCTGAGAGCTGTTCAAACACTCCTGGAGCTCTGGCAGCCTCAGGGCAGGAGCTTTAACAATGCACAACTGGGATAAACACCACAAAACCCAGCTGGAAACTGGGAATTTCTCACTGGGACCACTAGGAACTCGACCAGAGTCACCTCAGGTATCTGCAGGTCATTGGAGCTGCTTCCCCTCTCCATGCTGGTTTAAACTTCACACCCACAAAATTCACACAAAATTCTCCAAAATGCTACAAAAAGGATGAACTCCTTCCCTTCAGCCTTAGATTCTAAACCAGTTTAGAAGATTTAGAAAATCTGAATTATTTTATCCGTAGAGGGAGAAACTTTCTCAGCCACTGGAAGCTTCCCTGCCAGAATCTGGGAGCAAATATCACCTGTGTCACCTATTTATGGACTCATGGAATGGTTTGGGTGGGAAAAGACCTTAAATCCCATCAATTCCAGCCCCTGCCATGGGCAGGGACACCTTCCACTGTCCCAGGCTGCTCCAAGCCCTGTCCAACCTGGCCTTGGACACTTCCAGGAGCAGCCACAGCTTCTCTGGGCAGCTTGTGCAACCAGCACCCTCAGAGGGATGAATTTCTTCCTAATTCCTAAATTCTGAAGGATTTCTGCTCTTCCTCTCCCCTGCAGGATTCTCCTTTGGGATCCTGGCTGGTCCCCAGGAGGGGAACAAGAGCAGTGACACAAACACTTGGAAGGTGCTCAGCAGGGGTTGTGCTCCAAGGAGAGGCTGGAATGCCAAGAGGGAACTCAAATTCAAGAATGTTTCCTCTAAGTGCAAGGAAAACCAGGAAATAGGCAGGGAATTTCAGCAGGAATGCAGATGGGAGGAAGGGTGAGCTCTGGGAGCACCCCCTCAGAGGATGGGAACTCCCCACTGCTCTTCCCACAGAGCTCTGGGAACAGCAGGACAAACCCAAAACCAGGAAAATACCAGGGAATACCAGACAGGCTTTGCTCCCAGGTGGAGCAGAAGAGCAGTTGTTAATTTAAAAAGAAAATTACAAATTTCACACAGCTCCTGCCCCTCCTCCTCAGTCAGTTTTCCGTGTTAAACTGAAGCACAAGGGAATTTTTTTTTTACACACAACCACAATTTCATGGGATCATGGAATGGTTTGGGATGGGGGGGAATATCAAATCCCACCCAGAGTCACCCCTGCCATAAGCAGGGACAGCTTCCACTGTTCTAGGTTGCTCCAAGCCCCATCCAACCTGGCCTGGAACATTTCCAGGGGCAGCCACAGCTTCTCTGGGAAACCTGTGTTGAAAATCATGGAATAGAATCATGGAATCCTTTAAGTTGGAAAAGCCTTTTCAAGTCATGGATATCCCACTTCTCAACACAACTAAGTCACAGGCACCACTCACCATCTCCTGCTTTTTTTACTACTTGGATTTGGGATGAAAATGAACCCCTGAGGGAAAGAATCCTGGAAAACCCTGAGCTGGGAAAGACTCACAAGGATCCTGAGCTTCAACACAAAGCTGAAGTAGGGCAGTAGCTTTATTAGTGCCTGAGTTAAGGGGATATGGGAAGTTCTGGTAATTAAAGCTCTGTGAGATAATCCAGAGCCTCTGGGAACACCCCAACCTCCAACAAGGCTTTGGCTGCTCCACCCTCACCAAACCTGCTCTGTACAAAGAGGAAAAATCCCTATTTTCCCCCAAACTCAGACATTGCCATGTCAGAATGAACTGCTGCTCCAGCTGAAAAAAATCCCCAGGATAAATAAACCTTCCTGAAACTTCCCTTTTCCAGGGAAACACACAAAATCTGATTAAACCACTGAAATAAATTCCCTGCTGTGCTGAGCAGGGATGGGACTGGTACAGGAAGCAGGACCCATCCCAGGTATTTTGGGATTTATCAGGAGCACCACAGACCACAGGCACTGCCCTGTGCTCCCACTGGGATGGACACTGGGAAGGAGCAGCCCAGAGCATCCTCAGGGTCACACCTGGCTGGGGCTGGAGTGATCCTCACTCTCCTGGGAGGAAGCACTGGGTGTCACAGAGCTCCAGGGATTCCCAGTGCCACCCATGCCACTTCCCAGGGATTCCCAGTGCCACCCATGCCACCTCCAGGGATTCCCAGTGCCACCCATGCCACCTCCAGGGATTCCCAGTGCCACCCATGTCACCTCCAGGGATTCCCAGTGCCACCCATGCCACTTCCCAGGGATTCCCAGTGCCACCCACACCACTTCCAGGGATTCCCAGTGCCACCCATGCCACCTCCAGGGATTCCCAGTGCCACCCACACCACTTCCCAGGCCATGGATCCCCCCATAAACCACCCCAGCCATTGCACTGCAGGATTCACACAGATTTCCTGCTGCCCAAACTCTCTGTCTAATTCATCATCACACAGAAAAGAAGTGCAGAAATATCCCCCCTCAACCTCCAGGCTTTTCCCTGGGATCTGGGATACAAGCCAGTCCCCTGCTGAGCAGCTGGAACACCCCCAGCTCAAGGAGCATGAGGAGGAGGGAGGTGAAGAACCTTCAGAAATTCCCACCTTCATCCAGCAGGAGCAAAATTCCACCTTATTGCATTTTGGTATATTTTTTATACACATCTCCTGGTGAAAATCCCACAGAAAGCTGATTTTGGGATTGGGAACAGCTTGAGCTTGTCAGGAAACTGAGTTCAGGAGAGAAAACCTAAACTAGCATTTGAGGTTTGGTCTTTAATGAGTCAAAATAAACCCAGAGTGAGTTTAAGAGTTTTTTAATTCTCCTCCAAGCCCTGAACAGTCTCAGGGGAACCCAAAAGTGCCTCTGTGGAGGGGAATCGGAATCCTGGAGTCATGGAATGCTTTGGGTTGGGACTTCAAAGTTCATCCTGTGCCACACCATTCCCCCATCCCAGGTGGATCCAGCCTGGCCTTGGACACTGCCAGGGATGCAGGGGCAGCCACAGCAAATCTGGGAATTCCAGCCCAGCCAGGAATTCCTTCCCAATCTCCCCTTTCCCAGTGGGAAGCCATTCCCTGTGCCCTTGTCCCAAGTCCCCCTCTGCAGAGCTTGACCAGTTTCTCCCCAAATTAAGGACATCCACTCAAAATGAGGCCACCCAGCCAGGCCACTGGCAACAACACAAACTGGAGAGAGGACTCAGTGTCACTCACTGGGGTCTCACACCAATTTCCACGGAATTTTCGAGTGGTTTAGGGTGAAAATTCCTCAGAGATCATCGAGTACAACCATTCCCCCAGCACTGCCCCACGTCCCCAAGTGCCACATCCACAGGGCTGTTAAATCAGAACCGGACAGGCTGGACAACCCTTTCCACCAAGGAATTTCCCCAATATCCAACCTGAACCTGAGACTGCCCCCAGCAGCACCCGACCCTTCCCGACTCCACCCTCCTTGTGCAGAACCAGGTCCCTCCCAATCCTTTATTTTCCCCCCCTCGGGACCTCATTCCAGGTGATGCCGGCGCTAGGACCCGGCGCTGAGCCTGCGCCCTGCACGGCTGCACCACCGCAGCCCCCGCAGCCCCCTCCCTCCCACCCCGACCCCGCGGGATCATCCCGGCGCATTCCCGGCTCCAGCGGGGGATCCGTGATCGCTCCCGTAGCCACAGCAACGCCCGGACACGCCGAGGATGCACAGGGAGGTCAGTGGGTTTCAGCTCATCCCCCATCCCCGCGGGATTCCCTGCTCATTCCAACTGGGAGCATTCCCAGGGAAAGCTGATTTCACCGCTGGCAATGGGAGTGACAGAACTGCTCGTTCCATGCGGGACTTTGCTGGAAATCCCTGGAATTTTGCACCCTCACAAGCCGCCCTCGGATCTTGCTCCGAGCAATCCCCAGCTTTAAACTTTATTCCTTCATTCCTTATGGAATTCCCGACCGGTCCCTTCCCTCAGCGGGTTGGTAAATGAGGGCATGGAGCAGGGCGGGGGGAAATCATTCCTTAATCCAAAAACCCCAATCCATCAAAGCCCCAAATCCCTCCAAAAAAACCCCAATCCACCAAAACCCCAATCCCTGGAAAACCTGGGAGCAGAGCTCTCTGCACCATGCACAGGGGATTATCCAGTGCCATGCAGTTCCCACATCCCTGCCATCCTCACCACCCTGTTTTCCATTCTTTAGGCATTTTCCTCTGAAAAACTCAGGCATGAGGGTGAAAACACTCCCAAAATTTTGCTTCAGCCGTTCCTGGGTGGGATTTGAGGCTCTGGAGGAATCAGCATGTAACCCCTACCCTGGGATAACCCCAGAATCCCTATGCTGAAATCCATTAAAACTCCTCATTTTCCCTCTTAAATATACCAAAGGAATTTAATCCTTGTTTTTTTTCCTCAAAGCCACCACCCAGCTTCACGTTTGGGGATGGAGGCAGAAAGAAAGGAATGAAGGAATCTCTCCAAGGTCACCTGGGCAGGTGACAAACACCCAGCACATTCCAGGAATTCCCGATGAGCTCGAACAGACCCGGAATTTTTAAAAAAACCAACATGGGAACCCAAAAATGCCGCATGAAATAGGGACCTGTCTGCAGTGGAACAGCCCAGGAAGGTCCTTCCTGACAGAAATTCTGGAAGTCCAGAGGGAAGGATGGCACCGGGACCAACACATCTCATACAGGTAAACGGCCCTGCCTGCATTCCACCCCTTAATTAATCATTATGCATTAACTGATTTGGGTAATTAATTATTCATTACATGCTAATGAGGGCGGGTCGTGCTCTGCCAGAATTCCCGGCACACAGAATCCCCTGCTGGAAGATCCTGTGCTTTTCCTGGATCCAGGACCGGGAATATCCATCTGTGCCATGCTTAATGAGCCCCCCCCCAAATTAGCCAGGCATTAATTACTCCTCGGGGCTGAGTCATTCAAGCCTTCCCAATTCCCCCCAAATCCTCTCCAAATACCTCCTCGGACCCCGGAATGCCCCCCATAGACCCCTAAATGCTCTCAAACACCCCTAAATCCCCCCCAGACACCCCCACACATCCCCATAAATCACACACAGACCACGAACATCCCCACAGATCCACCCTAAATCACCCCAATACACCCCCGTTCCCACGTGAAGATCCCAATAAACCCCCCTAGAGCCCCACAAATCCCTCACACAGACCCCCATAGAGCACAGACACCCCCGCAGAGCTCCAGAAATTCTTCACACAGACCCCAAACGCTCCTCAGCTTGGAACGGCTCAGGCATCGCTCCATAAATCCCTAAATCTTCTCCAACATCCCCACAGACCCATCACCCCTTTACACCCCCTCAGACCCCTCACACACCCCCCCCTCAACACCCCTTTATACCCACACACCACACCCACACAAGACCCCAGACCCACACAATGAAAGACGCGATATCGCGACACCTCTCTCTTTTTTTTCCCCAGCCCCAAATCCACATCTCTCGCCATTCCCGGACCCTCCAAGAGCCCTCGACCCCCTCAGGCCTCCCCCGGTACCTTCGGCCCGGTCGCTCCCGGTGCCGTCGACCCCGCCCGACAACAAGGCCCCTGCGGGCTGCCCCGCGCCGTGCCTGACGCCCAGCGCGGCCGTACGGCCGCGCTGGGCGTCAGGCACGGCGCGGGGCAGCCCGCAGGGGCAGTAAGGGCGGAAGGGGCTTCACTCTTTGCGCATGCGCAGCACGCAAAGTGAAGCCAGGAAAAGGGCGGGGCGAGTAATGGCGGGGCCAGGCCCGGGGAGGAGGATGAGGAGGAAAAGGAGAGGGAGGAGGAAGCAACGCGACTGGGATCAGTCGGGACGAGACGAGGCCCCGGTAAGTGTTCCCGACCTGGCACGGCCCGCCGAGAGCAAGGCAGGAGGTGTTGCCATGGAAACGGGTGTTTATTCCCAGCCTTGCCCTTGATTGGGATGGGGCCTCGATCATGGTCGTGATTTCGGGATTGAGGAGAGGTGATCCTTAAAGGGGGTGGGCGAGGGGGGATCCCCGAGGGGGGATCCCCAAAACCGATGGAAGGGAGGGAATCCCATTCCTTAAAATTTCCCCTCTGGATCCGAGCCGGAAAGAGTCTGGCCCCGTCTCCTGGGATCCACACCCTCCCCGATCCCCCATGTCTGTGTCCTATCCCCGTGTCCCATTTCCGTGTCCCTTCCCTGTGTCCCCTGCCCGTGTCCCCATCCCCGATGTCCCATCACCGTGTCCCCATCCCCGTGTCCCATCCCCATGTCCCATCCCCGATGTCCCATCACCGTGTCCCATCCCGGTGGTGACATCTCCCAATCCTCTGTGGAGACATCCCGTGTCCCGCTGCTGGCTGCGGGAGTGCCCGGGTGACGGTGACGGTGACAGTGACCCAGCCCTGCCCTGCCCTGATGATTCACCGTGCCCACACACCGTCCTCCCGTGTCTCCAGTCTCTCCCTTTCTCCAGTTTCCAGCTCCTTTCCCCATCCCAGTTATCCTTCCCCATCCCACTGGCTGAACTGAAGAATCCAAGACCCGGGATTTGGTGTCGGGTGGAGCTTTCATTATCCCATCAGGATTCATCCCCTCCTTTCTTGCTGAATTCCAGGGACACCGCCCAGGCGTCCCCTGCCCCGGTTAAACCCGGGATAATTCCCGCAGCCGAGGATCCCGTCCCGGAGCCGCGGGTGAGGTTTGGGATGTCCCGGAGGAGTTTCCGGGGGCTGAGCCGCGGTTCCGGTGCCGGTTCATCCCTGGATCGCGGCGGGATTCCCGCCGGGAGCAGAGTGAAACCGAAACCTGAACCGGCACCGGGCGGTTTAGGGGGAGCGACCCCAAAATGAGGTTGGGCTGTGACGGGTGGCAATGCCTCGTCCTGTCTCTGAGTGTCCCATACCCCCAGCGGTGGCTGTCCCTGACTGTCCCTGTCCCAGGTCAATGCCCCAGCAGGTAATCCCTGACTGTCCTGTCCCCATCCCTGTCCCCAGACAATGGCCTGGTGGCTGTCCCTGACTGTTCCTGTCCCCATTCAGGGATGCCCCAGCTGCAGGCAATGCCCATGGCTGTCCCTGACTGTCCCTGTCCCCATTCAGGGATGTCCCAGTGGCAGGCAGTGCCCATGGCTGTCCCTGAGTGTCCCTGTCCCCATTCAGGGATGCCCCAGTGGCAGGCAGTGCCCATGGTGGCTGTCCCTATCCCTGTCCCAAGGATGCCCCAGCTGCAGGTGGCTGTCCCTAACTGTCCCTGTCCCAGGGATGCCCCAGTGGCAGGCAGTGCCCATGGCTGTCCCTGAGTGTCCCTGTCCCCATTCAGGGATGCCCCAGCGGCGGGCAGTGCCCATGGCTGTCCCTGAGTGTCCCTGTCCCCATTCAGGGATGCCCCAGCGGCGGGCAGTGCCTATGGCTGTCCCTGAGTGTCCCTGTCCCCATTCAGGGATGCCCCAGCTGCAGGCAATGCCCATGGCTGTCCCTGAGTGTCCCTGTTCCCATTCAGGGATGCCCCAGCGGCGGGCAGTGCCCACGCTGACCACGCTGTGCCTGCAGAACCTGGCCCAGCACATGCAAAGCCTCTGGGCCAAGGACTACAGTGACAACTACCTGGACGAGTACGAATTCCGCTTCCTCGTGGGCCCCTTCAACGACCTGGGTGAGGTTTTGGGGGCGGCTCAGGGTATGGGGTACCCCCGTGGGGGCAGCTGGGGGTGCCAGGCCTCGCTGACCCCCCCGTTTCCCCCCAGCCTGCGGGCTGGTGCAGGAGCTGCTGCAGCTGCTGGGGACGAGCCGGCGGCTGTCACGTGCAGCACTGCACCTGCTGCTGCTGCCACACCTGCGCCAGCTCAGCCTGCGGCCCTGCCCCGCGCTCGCCAACAACGCCCTGGGCCACCTCATCGTGCTGCGCTGCCAGGTGGGCACAGGGGATGGCAATGCCCACCTGCTGGGGGGTGGGAGAGCAGGATGGGGTGCCACGGTCAGTGGGAATGGGGCTGGGAGTGACATCTGTGGCGTTAGGGGTGCCCAACCTCCATGGGGCAGGGGGAATAGAGCTGGGGGTGTTCACCGTCCATAGGGCTGGGGATGCCCACCATCAATGGGGCATGGGGACTGAGGCTGGGGGTTCCACCTTCTGTGGGGTTGAAGGTGCCATGGTCTATGAGCCGAGGGATTTAGGCAGGAGGAGCAGTCAAGACATGCCCACCTTCTCTGACTCTTGAGTTGCCCACTCTCTGTGGGACAGGGGGTGAGAGTGCCATCTGTGCCCCCATGCCCACCCCACTGAGGGTTTCCCCGTGTGGCTGCAGGGCCTGAGCGTGCTGGACCTGGGGGGCTGCGGGCGGCTCTCGCCCTCCGTGCTGGTGGACCTGGCCGAGGGGCTGCCCCGCCTGAGCCGCCTGGGGCTGGCCCACACCCAGGCCAACGTCCAGGTGCTCTCGGCCGTGGGCTCCTGCTGCCGGCAGCTGCGGGAGCTCGACGTCACCGGCTGCAAGAAGGTGACAGCGCGCGCCCTGCGGCACCTGGGCTACGACCCCCTGGCACGGACCCCGAGCTGCCCCGCGCTCCGCGTCCTGCTGGCCCGGGACCTGGAGCACACCGAGGATGGGGACATGGTGGCTGCTGTGGCCTTCCTGCTGCTGGCCCTGCCGTGCCTGGAGGTGCTGGCACACGGCGCCCTGCCGGATGCGCTCCGGCTGCTCCACTCGCGGCAGCTGGACGGCACTGAGGACTCCGAGGGCTTCCCCTCGCTGAAGGAGCTGCTGCGGGGCCAGGGGGCTCCAGCAGAGGGACCCCCACTCACGCTGTCCCTGCGGCAGCTGGAGGAGGTGGAGGAGGATGTCCTGGACACTGTCCACGCCGTGTGTCCCCGGGCCGAGGAGGTCAGCGTGTGGCTGGGGGACAGTTCCGGCCCCTCCGGGCTCCGGGAGCTGCCGGGCTGGACGCGCCTGTCCCGGGTGACGCTGGGCTGCTCCGGGCGGCACGGCCGGGCGCTGGCAGAGGTGCTGCCCCTGGCACAGGGCCTGGGCACCCGCCTGCACACCCTGACCCTGCACGGCTTCAGCTGCCGGGACCCTCTCTCGCTGCCCGCCCTGCTCGCCAGCTGCCCCGGCCTGCAGAGCTTCAGCGCCGAGCTGGAGGTTCCACCAGACCCCCGCACCCACGACGAGCCCACCGAGGAACCCCCTACCCCACCACCACGCTGGGCCACCGACCTGCTGCCCCGCGGGCTGCCCCGGCTCCAGAGCTTCTCGCTGAGCCTGGCCGGGCCCGTGCCGGCCGCGCACCGGCCGGTGCTGAGCTCCACGCTGGCCTCGCTGCTGTGCGGGGCCCCGCAGCTGCAGACGCTGCGCCTGCTGGCCGTGCCCTTCCCGCTGGACTCGGTGCTGGAGCCGGCGCTGGCGGGGCCGGCGCTGCGGGAGCTGCGGGAGCTGTCGCTGGCCGACAGCCGCGTCGCCGCCGGCACCGTGTGGCTACTGCTGGGCTCCGACGGGCCCCTGCGGCGCCTGGACCTGTCCCGCTGCCCCGACATCCACCGGCGCGACTATGACAGCTTCCTGCAAGCCGTCAGGAAGCAGCGGCTCGACCTGGACATCACCTGGGAGTAGCGGCGCGTGTGGCGCCGGGGTTTTTAATAAAAGTGTCGCAGTCACATCTGGCCGGCGCCGTGTTGTGGGTGGGTACAGGGGAAGCACAGCGGCATCCGTGTCCCCCTTGCCGGTGCCGTCCCGGTGGCTCAGTCCTGCTCCGTGATCCCCGTCAGCCGCTCCGATGCCTCCCAGAGCTTCCGTGCCAGCGCGGCATCGCGGGCGGCCGCGGAGGGCAGCGCCAGCCGGGAGCTGCTGTCGAAGTATTTCCCGGTGATGCCCGCAGCTTCCTCCGAGACGGCGCAGAAGATGGTGCTGGCAGCGCCCTGCTCGGGCGACTGCGGGGGATGGCGGTGAGGACGGGTCTGTCACCGCCCCCCCGCCCCGCTGCCCCCGGGACGGGCAGGACCCGGCCCCGCTCACCTTCATGAAAGGGCGGAGGAGGCTGAAGAGCGCCCGCACGGGCCAGCTGAAGTGGCGCATGATGCTGGTGCTCACCACGCCGGGGCTCACCGCGTTGGCCGTCACCCCTGCCCGGCAGCACCGTCAGCAGGTTGGGGACCCCAAATCTCAGCTCCCAGCCTGACGTTCTGCAACTCTTGGGGGATCCCAGGGAGCCTCTAACCCGTGTCAGACCCCCCCAGCTCTGCCGGCAGCCCCTGAGACCCGGCACGGGGGATGTCCCACACGGCATGGCCGAGCCCAGCACAGCCCAGCACCCACCTGTGCCCTCCAGGCGCCGTGCCAGCTCGGCGGTGAAGAGCACGTTCATCAGCTTTGTGCTGTTGTAGGCAGCATCGTACCCGCCCGGGCGCCGCTGCCCCGTCAGGAACCCGCTGTCGGCCGTGCCCACGCTGTGCCGGAACGACGACACGTTGACCACCCGGGCGGGCGCCGAGGTCTTCAGGAGGTCTGTGCAGAGCAGGGATGAGCAGGGAAGAGTCCCCAGAGCCCCCTCAACTTCCCCAACCCCCTCACTCACCCAGGAGCAGGTTGGTGAGCAGGAACGGCCCCAGGTAGTTGGTGGTGAAGGTTTGCTCCAACCCCTCCGACGTGATGGCAAAAGGCAGCCCTGGAAAGGAGGGTGGGGAGTGCGGTGGGTATCAGGATGAGGTGCTGGGTCCCTGTTGGAGCTTCGCCTGGCACGTACCGGTGACGCCGGCGTTGTTCACCAGCACGTCCAGCCGCGGCTCCTCGCGCAGCACGGCGCCGGCGAAGGCGCGCACCGAGGCCAGCGAGCCGGTGTCCAGCAGCCTCAGCAGCACCGCTGGGTTCCCGGTGGCCGCCCGGATCTCCTCCACGGCCGCCTGGCCCCGCTCCCGGCTCCGGCACGCCAGGATGGTGCGGGCGTTCCGCCGCGCCAGGTCCATGGCCACGCACTTGCCAATGCCTGCGGAATGTGGAGCAGCTGTGAGCTGATCACAGCCAGGTGAGGGGTCCCTGGGGGTCTGTGCAGCCCCTGCCACAGCCAAAACCACCCAGCAGGGCACTGGGGTGGGAATGGAGCCCAGCAGATGTGGGGCCGCTCTGTCCCTGGGCACGTGTGGACATCCCTATCCCAGCCTGTGGGTCCCAAAATCCCCAACAGCACCAGCCCGACCACATACTTGGCAGTGGAACGCAGGTTGGAGCAGTGAGCCCATCCATGGTGTGACATGGTGGCCGTGGTGGCCAGTGGCGTGGTGGCTTTGTCTGTCAGTCATTAACAGGGCTGAGATGAAGTCCAGCCTCGGAAGGTGGGCAGGGGGCACCAGCAGCACACTGTGGGTGCCCAGGGACCGGCCACCAGCTGCTTCTGCAGCCATTTGCCCTCCCAAAGCAGCGACTGGGGTCCTGGGCTGGTGAAGGGACACCCATGTCCCGTGCATGTCACTCCGCAGCCATCACACCATCACCCACACACGTGCGCCGCCACCCCTCCCTGCTCACCGCTGTTGGCTCCGGTGACAATCACCGTCTTGCCCGTCAGGTCAGCAGGACACTTGCAGGGCTCCCAGGGGCTTCTGCGCGTGGCCCAGAGCAGCAGGGCCAGGAGCAGGAGCAGCAGGAGCCACCACGGGGGGCTCAGGGTCCCCAGCAGCTCCATGGCTGGGCGCAGGATGGGGCTGGGGACAGAGGTCACAGCAGGACCTTTGCCCAGCCGGCAGTGTGGCACGGCACGAGTCCCCGTGCTCTGTGAGCTGCTGGGAGCTGAGGAGGAACAGCAGAGTGGCTGGAGCAGGCAGGAGAGTGAGCCCGATGTCCTAATATCCTCTGTACCACCCTGTCAGTAAATTACAGTTAATTTACTTCTGTTGATAAGCTCTCAGTGCTGCAATACCACAGGGGTAACTCTGCACCAACGTGGAACTCTGCCCAGCCTGAACTGAAAACGATATTTTTTATCCCAATGTTCCTTTGAGGTGTTGAGTAACAAGGGAGGAATGGCAGCAGGGCAAAATAAATTTGGGTCACAAATAGGACTGGTGATTTTGGGGTTACTTGTCTTGTAGGGCCGCCAGAGTGGTCACTCAACAAGCACTGAATTAAGACATGACCGCAATAGTGAAACCACTCCCATGCTAATTAGGAACTGAAACCCAGGCTACTCTATCATTTTTTACTATTGAGAAACCGATACCCACGACTATGGCCTCATCTGGAAAAATAAAAAAGACCTGAAAAGCACGCCTGCTATCACATCTCATGTGATGAGCTGAAAACCACGCCAAATGCTAATTAGGCTCTTTATAAATACTCAGGGAGCGACCAGGAGACATGGAAAGCTCCCTGTGTCCCACTGGTGACAGTGTCCTCGGTGCCACCCCAGGGCTGCTCACCCGCGCTCCCCGGTTCGGTTACAGGAGGGGCGATGCCCCCCGTGCCCCCCAAGGTCCCCGTCCCGCAGAGCGGGGACACTCGGACGCTCCAGGGCTGGAGCACGTCCCTGTAGGAGCACGGACCTTCAAGAGTGGCCCAGCGGGCGGGGATAGTCGCAGAGAGGGACTCCAAGCTGCACCCGGAGCTCCCGGGAAGACAGAGAAGGCTCCGAGCAGACTCTGCCCGCCCCGTCCCGCCGGAGCAGCCTCGAGCCAGGGTCTCTCTTCTCCAGGAGAGCTCACAGGACGAAGCCACACATGTCACATCCCCCTTATTCCTCATTTGGGGACAAAGGGGCAGCGGGGACCAGCCCATGGTGGCACCATGAGTGTAACACCCGGTGCTCCCGGCCCGGCTCTGGTGGCACCACCGCGTCCCCGGCCAGGTGAGGAAAGCTCATTAAAGGGTTTTTTATTTACTTGTGGGCTTTTTTCAGCAGCGCTAGCAAAGAACCTCCAGCTCCGGGAGCGCTGCACGGCGGCAGGCCCAGTGCCAGCTCCGGCTCCGGCGGGATACGGGGTGCCGAGGGGCCCCAATTGGTCGGGGGTGCCCGCTTAGCTGGGACATCCGCCGAGAGGGGAAGATCCAGGAGCTGCCGCATTCTCAGCGGGTCTTCCAGCTGCTCGTCTCCATCGCTGAACTCTAAGATCCGGCTCTCCGGGGAGGGCAGGATGGGCTTCAGCTCCTTCTCCGCCCTCCTCACCGCCTCGTCTTCCTCCTGCTCGCCGTCGCCGTGCCCGCCGCGCCCCGCCGGCGCCGGCCCGCGCCGCTCGCTGCCGCCCCAGCGCACGGTGACACCGGGAGCCAAGCGAGCCGAGGCCAGCCAGGGGTCACACAGCTGCGGCTGGCCCCTAGGAGCCCGCCCGGCTACCGGCAGAACGTGCCGGGTGCCAGACGGGATCAGCCGGGACCGCGTGGCGACCTGCCGCACCCGCTCGGGCTCGGTGGTCACGTCTATCACCTTCACCTCGGGCAACAACCAGCGAGAGGCATCGCGGCGGGCGCTCAGCCTGAGCGCCGGGAGGATCGCGGTGCCCCGGGAGGATCTGCGCTGCTGCACCGATGCCAGGCTGATGCGGGAGGCGGGTGACGGCGGTGGCGCCGTGCCCCGGCGGGACTGCCGCGATGCCCGCGCCGCGGCTTCCGAGGGCGCGGCCCGGGGAGGAGCCGGGGTCTGGGGCCGCAGGGGCCGGGAGCGGCGGCGGTCCCTCCCGGGGGACCGGGGAGAGATGGCCGGCACGGGAATCTGGATGGAAATATCTGAGGATTCCGAAAAGGAGGACAGGCACGGCGGCGTCGGAGAGCGGACCTGCCAGGGGGACAAAAGGGACCCGGTGTGGGTGGGGGTGACCCGTGGTGTCCCGTGGCCCCGGAGAGGCTGGGGCTCAGTCCGGGGGGCAACATGCTTCCAGCTAATTAGTACAGACACCCCTATCCTCCTGCACCTTGGTTATGGGAGGTCGAGGCTACCTTCACTTTAGTAGAACTTCCTTTAGTTAGTCCTTCCCTCCCTGACGCACGCGTGCTGCCAGGACAGAAGTGGGTTTCCCATCAAATTTTTCCCAATTTTCCCCAATTTTCCCAAAATTTTTCCAATTTTGGGAAAAAATTTGGGGATTTGGGGGTTATTTTGGAGGAATTTCGAAGAGAAAATGAAGAATTTTGAGGAAATTTGGAATGGTTCTCCAAGCCTCACCCCAGATTCCCCCAAAATGACCCAAATGACCCTAAAAGGATCCAAAATTGCCCCAAACTCTCCCAAAATGGTGCTCGGGGAGGGTTGATCGGGGCACATCTCACCTCGCCTGGGACACTCAGGAAGGAAACAGCGTCGGGGACCTCGGCGGGACGCACGAGCGGAGATTCTTCAGCCTCGGATGTCACGGAGAGATCCTCGCACGAGACCTGCCCGGGGGACAGGGGGGACCCGGTGTGGGTGACACCGCGAGTCCCACGGCTCGGGCGGGTTCCGGGGCACATCTCACCTCTTCCGAAGGCGGAGGGACATCCGCGACATGGACAACACCGGGTGTGCAGGAGTCCCAGTGGCTGGTTTGGGGCTCCTCATCCTCGCTCCAGACTCCGTCCCGTTCGGGATCCGGATCCCCCGCGCGGTCAGGGTCGCCGTCATCCCGCACCAGGAATCGCCACTCGGCGACAAACAGGATGGCATCCCGCGCCCGCGACACCGTGAACGGCACCCGCTGCAGAGACAGCGCTGAGACCCCCGCCCGCAGCTCCCAGCCCCCCTCAGACCCCCCGAAATCACGGCAAGGGGGGTCTCTCACCTGCCGTATCGCGGCCGCCAGCGCGCAGGCGGTCAGCACCCGATCCACGAGATCGTCCAGGATGGGCTCGACATCCAAGGGCTCCTGTGGCTCCTCCTCCGGGGGCGGCGAGGGCTGAGTCGGGGTCCGCCCGAGGGTTTTCTTGGACTGGGCTCGGGCTGGCGTGCGTGCCTTGTCCAGTTTCGATCTGGCGCCCGCGCCGCGGGATTTTCCTTTCTGCTCCGGGACATAGACCCCCAGCAGCCCAGTGCGCCCCAGTATAGACCAGTACATCCCCACGCAGCCCAGCGTGGCCATTCAGCTCATCCCAGTATAGCCCAGTACATCCCAGCCCAACCCAGCACGGCCCCCCAGTTCATGGCAGTACATCCCAACCGGCCCCAGCAAGACCCCCAGCTCACCCCAGTACATCCCAGTATGGCCCAGTACACCCCAGCCCAACCCAGCACAGTCCTCTAGCTCATCCCAGTACATCCCAGTACAGCCCAGTATAGTCCAGTATATCCCAGTCCAACCCAGCCTGGCCCCCCAATTCATGGCAGTACATCCCAACCGGCCCCAGCAAGGCCCCCCAGCTCACCCCAATACACCCCAGTATACCCCAGTACCTTCCACATCCCCCAGCTCCTCCCAGCCAACACCAGCCCCCTCTGCCCCGCTTTGCCTCCTCCCAGTCCCGCCCAGTTCTTCCAGTCCCACCTCGGCCATCCCGCCCCTTTGGCGTCTCGGGCTCCACGGCAACGTGACGTAATCACTGAGCGCTTCGCGTCCTTACGTCATCACGCCGCGACCGGTCTCCATGGCGGCGAGCAGCGGGTGAGCGGGGAGGGGGAAAGGGGAAACTGGGGGCACTGAGGGGAAACTGGGGCACTGAGGGGGAACGGGGGACACTGAGGGGGAACGGGGGGCACTGAGGGGGAACGGGGGGCACTGAGGGGGAACGGGGGGCACTGAGGGGGAACTGGGGGGCACTGAGGGGGAACGGGGGGCACTGGGGGAAACTGGGGGCAATGAGGGGGAACGGGGGGCACTGAGGGGGAACTGGGGGGCACTGAGGGGGAAAAGGGGGGCACTGAGGGGGAACTGGGGCAATGAGGGGGAACGGGGGGCACTGAGGGGGAACTGGGGGCACTGAGGGGGAAAAGGGGGGCACTGAGGGGGAACTGGGGGCAATGAGGGGGAACAGGGGGGCACTGAGGGGGAACTGGGGGCACTGAGGGGGAAAAGGGGGGCACTGAGGGGTAACGGGCAGGGGTGGGTGAGGGCGGGGGCCTGGGAGGTGGGGTTGGGGTGGGGTCGCTGGCAGAGAGCCTTGGGCCGGGGGTTGTGGGGGGCTCTGGGAGGGAGAGGGGTGGATCTGCCCCCGCTCCCCTGAATCTGCCCCCAGCCCCCTGGAGCTCTCCGGACCCCCTTGGAGCTGCTCCCGGCTCCCTGGACCCACATCAGCCCCTCCGGATCCATCCCTGGCCCCTCTTGAATCTGCCCCCATTCCCTCTCTGCACCCATCCCACCCCCTTGGATCCGCTCCAGCCCCCCCAGAATCTGCCCCAACCCCCTGGATCTGCCCCCACTCTCTCTCCGGAGCCACCCCAGCCCCCTGCTGGCTGTGCCCTCCCGTCCCCCAGGCGGTACCGGCGGGAGCGGAGCCTGGCTCTGCGGAACAGCAGCTCCGCCCTGTACAACAACCTGGCCGTGCTGTGCCCTCCCGCCCGGCCCCCCGCCTTCGGAGCCGTGCACGGCACCATCCTCAGCCTGCTGGGCAGCGAGGGGCCCCCCCGGCAGCTGCAGGCTCGGGGAGGGGGCTCGGCCCTCAGCACCCCCCTGCTCACACAGGTGGAAAGCACAGGAAAAGCCTTGGCTGGGTGCGGGACACTGAAATGGGGCAGGAGGACTCCAGGAGTGACAGATTGTGGGGAGGGGGAAGGAGCCTTTGAGGGGTCTGTGGGACTCTGGGGGGTTCCCCAAAGACAGCAGGGAGCCACCTTTGGGGACATCAAACACATCTGGAGTGGGGGGACTTGCCCCACAGGAGAGAGATTAAGAGGTCCTGGCCCAGGAGGAGCAGTCTGGGGGGCTCCGGGGGAGATTTGGGGGGCTTCTATTCCAGGAGGAGGGGTTTGGGGGGACTCCAGGAGATTTGGGGGGCTTTTATTCCAGGAGGAGGGGTTTGGGGGGGCTCCAGGAAATTTGGGTGCTCCTGTTCTAGCAGGAGGGGTTTTGGGGGGACTCCAGGAGAAGGATTTGGGAGGCTCCAGGAGGGGATTTTGGGGGGCTCCAGGAGAAGAACCAGGAGGTGGGGTTGGAGGGAGGTTTTGGGGGTCCTGCCCCAGAAGGGGACAGTGGGGTCCTGCTGTGCCCCCCACTCCCACCTCCCTCTGTCCCTCCCAGGCCGCGTGGTGCGAGCTCCCGGCGCGGGTGCTGCTGGTGCTCACATCCCAGCGCGGGGTCCAGGTGAGGCCTGGGGGCATTGAGGGCTCCTGGGGGTCCCCCTGTCACCCCCAGAGTGTCCCAGCCTGTCCCTCCATGCCAGATGTACGAGTCTGATGGCTCCACCATGGTGTTCTGGCACGCACTGGACATCCCAGAGCACCCAGCAGGTGAATGAATCTCTCAGAGAGCCCCAAATTCCACAGCACTGCCCAGGCCACCAGTGTCCCTGTCCCCAAGTGCCACATCCACAGGGCTGGTAAATTCCCCCAGGGATGGGGACTCTACCCCTGCCAGGGTGGAAATTCCAGCTGTTTCCAGGAAGGAATTTTTCCAGTATCCAACCTAAACCTTCCCTGGCCCAGCTTGGGTGTTGGAGTCAGTGAGTGGGAGTGGAGCCTAAGAGCTCCAGAGTAGGTGCCTTAGAGCACTGGAAATCAGAGAACCTCACACCTGGGGCTGTTCCCTCTCAATCTGTCCCTTGTTCCCCCTCCTGTCAGGGAGGTGTGCAGAGACACAAGATCCCCCCTGATCCCCCTTTTCTCCAACTGAGCCCCTTTCCAGCTCCCTCAGCCCCTCCTAGGGCTATAGACTCTTCCCCAGCTCCCTTCCCTGGACACCACCACCTCAATATCTTGTTGTGACAGGCCCAAACCTGTGCCAGGATTGGGGTGTGACCCCAGTTCCTGTCACAGAGATCAGTCCCTGCCCATGAGTGACACAAAGTTCCCTTGCAGCACATTCCGTGTTCGCCCGAGGCATCGCCGCGGCCGGCGGCCGCTTCATCTGCGTGGGTGAGCCCAGGGTGTGAGGAGGGTGGTGGCCCTTGGGTGGCCCAGCCCTGCTGACCTCCTGACCCCACAGGAACATCCTTTGGGGCCGTGCTGGTGTTTGACATCCCCCCAAAAGGGACCAACGTGACGCTGAACGAGGTCCTGGAGCAGCACCGGGATCCCATCACCGACATTGCAGCTGAGCAGGGCCAGGCCCCGGTATGGGGAAGGGTTTGTTCCCAAAATCCCACCCCAATGTCTCCTTCTCCACTGGGAAGCCATTCCCTCTGTCCTGTCACTCCACCCTTTGTCCCAAGTTCCTCTCATCTTTCCTGGAACCTCCTTAGGCACTGGGAGCTCACAGAGCAGGTCCCTGCACACTCACCAGCTATTTCCTCCCACTCAGCACTTTCCCTGATGAGTCACTGAACTTTCCTTGCACCGGGATCCCCAAGGAATTCATCCCCCAGAACCCATTCCCGAGCTGCTGTGTCAGCGTGGGGACACAGAGCTGTTGTGTCACCTCCCACTGCCGCCCGTCCCCTCACACACCCCCCTGGACTTTGCTCCATGACTGCTGAGAGTTCCCAGGGCTGCCCTGGGACATTCCCAGGGCTGGGAGGAGCCAGGAATCCTCACGGAGGGAGGGAGGGGTGCACTGACTCTTCCTCGAAATCCACCCTCGGCGTGGCAGCGTGGGCAAAGACGGACGAGTTCCGACGGAGCCGCCCGTGGGCGCTCCCACCCTGCTCCAGCCGGGTTCCTTAGCATTGCAGGCGCTGTTTGAGCTTGTCCTGGTGCCCGTGGGGCAGTGCTGGTGCCATCCCAGAGCTGGGGACAGTGCTCCTGAGTCATCTCTCCCCACAGGATGGGGCTGGAGACCTGGTGACAGCCGATGACTCGGGAACCCTCTGCCTCTGGAGCACCGGGGAGGAGTTCACCCTGCTCGGGCAGATCCCGGGATCTGGGTGAGCCCCCCGGGGATCCTGCAGGGTGTTGGTCATGAGGGAGGGACACCCTAGAGGTGGTGACACGTGGCCCTGTGTGCAGCTGCACCTGCTCCTCGGTGAGGCTGTGGAACGGGATCGTGGCTGCAGGCTATGGGGACGGGCAGATCCGGCTGTGGGAAGCGGGGTCGGGGCGGATCTGTGCCCAGGTGAGCGCCCACGCCCGCTGGATCTACGCGCTGGACCTGGCACCTCTCACCGGCAAGGTACAGAGGGGACAGGGGGTCCTGCCTGTGTCACACCTGGAGTCACACCTGGCATCACACCCAGCATCCCACCCCGGCATCCTGCCCAATATCCCAACCTGCATCCCACGCAGAGATCCTGCCTAATATCCCACCCTGCATCCCACCCTGACATCCTGCCCAATATCCCAACCTGCATCCCACGCAGAGATCCTGCCCAATATCCCACCCTGCATCCCACCCCGGCATCCTGCCCAATATCCCAACCTGCATCCCACCCCAGCATCCTGCCCAATATTCCAACCTGCATCCCATGCAGAGATCCTGCCCAATATCCCAACCTGCATCCCACCCCGGCATCCTGCCCAATATCCCAACCTGCATCCCACCCTGACATCCTGCCCAATATCCCACCCTGCATCCCACCCTGACATCCTGCCCAATATTCCAACCTGCATCCCACGCAGAGATCCTGCCCAATATCCCACCCTGCATCCCACCCTGACATCCTGCCCAATATCCCAACCTGCATCCCACCCCAGCATCCTGCCCAATATCCCAACCTGCATCCCACCCTGACATCCTGCCCAATATACCACCCTGCATCCCACCTGCCATTCCAACCTGAAATCCCAGCCTGGCATCCCAGCCCAGTGTCCCATCCTGCCCCATGGCACTGCCACCTCCGTGGTGTCCCCACTGTCCCTCTGCTCCCCTCGCAGCTGCTGTCGGGAGCAGAGGATTCCTTTGTCCACGTCTGGAAGCTCAGCAAGAACCCGGACACTGATGACATCGAGGTGAGTCCAGGCCTGGGACATGAGGACTGGGGACCTGGGCAGGGATGGAGCTGTGGCTGCCATGGAAGGCTTGGAATTGCCTCTGGATCCGCTCCCACCACAGATCCAGCACTGCCACGCCGAGTGCGTGACGGACACGCAGGTTTGTGGCGCCCGGTTCTGTGACCCCGGTGGGGACACCTTCGCTGTCACCGGCTACGACCTGAGTGAGATCCTCTGCTACGGCCTCGCCTGAGCCGGGAATGCCGGGAACACCAGGAATACCGGGAATGCCGGGGCACTCCAGTGAGCACAGACCCCGCTCCAGCTCCGTGGGGATGTGTGGGGGGATTCCAGCCAGGATCCCCTCCTGCCCAAAGCCCTCCTGAGATCTGGGAGCTGCTCCGGGCTCCAGCTCCACCAGCCCGAGGGGATCCCCAGGATCCTCCCACCGGCTCCGGGATCCTCCCGTCGGCTCCCACCCTTCCCGGAGGGCGGCGTGGCTGGGAACAGACCCGGCTCAGACGGGAGGATCCCGGGAAACCTGTGCTACCTGCTGCTCCAGCCCGGACAGCCCCAGCCCAGCCCAGCGTCCCAGGGTGCAGCACCCGCCGGCCACGGCTGCTGGGGAGGGAAGAAAAGAGGGGAGGGAGGCCAGAGGAACGTGGGGGACCCCGCATCCCAACCCCCACAGGATCCCAAATCCCCAGGGGATGCTGCAGACCCATGGCCGCTGGCCAGAGGTTTGAGGCCCCAGCTGTGCTCTGGGGCAGGAAACAGCTGCAGCAGGACCCCAGGGACCTCCCCAGGTCCCCTCCAGCCCCCCTGACTGTCCCTGACCACCCCCATGGGAGCTGAGGTGACCCCAGGCTCTGCTCCCAGGGCCCTGTGAGGCTGGGAGGGGAGAATGGGGGGCCCAGCCTGGGAGAGGAACCCCCCAGCCCCTCCTGCCATTGCCAGGGATCTGCCTCATCCATAAACGACCCCCCACCCTGTATGTCCCACTCGTGTCCCCCCAGTGTGTGGGTTCTGTTCCCCACCCCCATGTGCTCTGTACCCCCCACAATAAATTCACCCCAATGAAGCCCCCCGTGTCTCTCCTTCCTGGGGAAAAAGGGCTGGCGTGTTGGGGGGCACAGCAGAGTCAGGCTCCGTTACAAAAAGCTTTATTAAAGGTTAAAACAGCTGCTGCTGAGGTGGGAGGGGAGCCCCGCTCCGGGCCGCGGGGGGGCCGCTGTGCTCCTGGGTTAAAAAAGTGTAAAAACGGTTGTGCAGTTCAGCCCGGGGTCGGGACTGTGCCCCCTGCCCTCACTCCGGGGTGGGGACACAGCCCGGGGACAGTGACAGTGCCACACCCCCGGGACAGGGACAATGATCCCCCCCGGGACACAGCCCGGGGCCGGGGGGCCCGTCCAAGGCACAGAGATGAGCCGGGGGCTCTCGCAGCCACACAAGCACCCAGGGACCCCTCCCCACGCCCACCCCCCACCCACCCCACCCTGCTCACAGCTTGGCCCCCCCGCCACCCCACTGTGGGGGGGGGGGAGAAGAAAATACAGCACCAAAGAGCCCTACGGGGGTGGGGACCCCCCAGAAAAGAAAGGGGGAGCGGCAGAGCCCCCGCTCCCTGCACACCCCCAGCCCCAAATACTGCTCGGTCAGAGGTAGCACCAGCGTTGGCCGGGGCGGGGGGCCCTGCCGGGGGGAGGGGGCTCAGCACGGCCCCCCCACACCGGGAAAAGGCACGGTGGGACCTGGGGGGGCTGTGACCCGGCAGAGCCTGTAAACAGCCCGGGTGGGGGGTAAACAAGCCCTTGGAGGGCCCCCACCCCGGCCAAGCCCCCTGGCTCAATGTTGGGGGGGTCCCAGGGCTGAGAGGCACAGCCCAGGTTGGGGGTCCCAGGGGTCCAACCCCTCTGTTAAGTATGGGATCCCTGGACCGAGGATGGGGGTCCTGAGCCCCTCAGCCCAGCACAGGGACCCCCAGCCCTGTATGGAAGCCCTGGGCCCAAGCCCCCCACTCACCACAGGGACCTTCAGCCCAGCCCACCCCCCAGCCCTTTATAAAAGCCCCAGGCCCAAACCCCTCACTCCACACAGGGACCCCCAGCCCAGCTGAGCCCCCCAGTCAAGTGTGAGGGTCCCAGGCCTGTGACCCCTGCTCAGCAGAGAGACCCCCCAACCCAGCCAAGCCCTCCCATCCCAAGCCTCCCACTCACCACAGGGACCCCCAGCCCAGCTGAGCCCCCCAGCCCTGCGTGGGGATCCCTGGGCCGAACCCTCTGCTCAGCACAGGGGCTCCCAGCCCTCCCAATTCCCCCAGCCCCACTCGGGGGTCCCCTCCCCGAGCCCCCCGCGCTCAGGACACGGAGGGGGAGGGCCGCCAGAAGCACCACTTGCTGCGGGGGTGCTGCTTGCGCTGCAGCTGCTCCTCGCGCTCCCGCTCCTTCTTGGAGCGCAGGTACAGATCCTCCTCCTTCAGGTACCACACCGGGGGCCAGCGGTGCCGCTCGAAGTGCGCCTGGTTCTCTGCGGGGACACCCCGGGCTTCAGGGCACGGCGGGGACCCCTCCCCGTGTCCTCCCCACCCCGCGCCCCCCGCCCCGCGCCCACCCCGTACCTGGGGACATGAACTTCATCTCGCGGGGGAAGCGGCGGCACACGCGGTTGTAGTTGGTGCAGATGTAGTGCAGGCACCACGCCGCCAGCTGCCGGGCGTTGTGGAACTGGTGGGGGGAAAGGAGGAGATTTTGGGGGGTCACCCCATCACTTGGAAGTCCCCCCGGGGGTCTCCGTGCCCTCCAGCCCCCCATACCTGCGTCATCTCCAGGTAGATGATGACCTGCTCGTCGATCTCCACGCGCTGCATGAAGGCTCGGAGCAGCTCGTCCACGGCGTATTGCTCTGGGAGAGGGGGGAAAATGGGGGGACGCGGGGGGGGGGGTCACACACCGGGGACGTGTCCCCCGGGGCCAGCCGGGCCCCCCCGCGCTTACATAAGGACAGCAAATGACACACGGGGACAATCGATCTGTCCCCGCGGCACCAGCAGGGTATTGGCAGGTGACGTCAGGGGACACGGGGGGTGCGGGGGGACACCGGGGGGGTGCGGCGGGTGGGGAGAGGGGGGGTCTCACCGGTGAGCGCCTGCAGCCGCGGCAGGCACAGCCGGTCCGTGAGGATGAGCAGCTCCATGGCGTCCAGGTCGGGCGTGGGGGTGAAGACCCCCGTGTAGAGGAAATCGAGGACGGCGCGGAGGCAGGCGCAGTTGGTGCCAGGCAGGGACACCTGTGGGATTTGAGAGGTTTGGGGGGAGCTCAGAGCCACCCCCAAAGGAAAGTGGGACCCTCCTGGCAGTGCCTGAGCTGGCACAGCACCCTCAGCACTGGAATAACCCCCACAACCCAGCACAGCCCTCCCAACCCAGCACTTTCTCCTCTGCAAAAGAGAAGTAGGAGACACAAGTCTTTGGGACAGGGGGTCTGAGCAGCCCCTGACCCCAACCACAGATGGCCACCCTGCCCACAGAGCCACAGGCCCCCTGCTGGCCCCCACCTCGTCGGCGTAGCTCTCACGGAAGCCCCCCCGGAACATGGCCCTCATCCAGTCACAGCCAGCGATGAGCAGCGGTTTGTGCGCCGGCACCACCCCGTCATCCACACGGAACACCACGTCTGGGGACAGGGGACAGCTCAGGGGGGACAGCCACCCCTCAGATATCCCTTGTCCTCCTCAGCCCAGGGGCAGCCACCCCTCAGACACTGCAGACCAGGGATAGCCAACCCTTGACCACCACTGTCATGGAGACAAGAATCCCTTGGACACCCCTTCCATGGGGACAGCCACCCCTCAGACACCACTGCCTTGGGGACAAGCACCCCTTGGCCACCAGAGCCCAGAACTGTCACTCCACCCCAGCAGCACCTCCATGACTGACTGGGACAGGCTCCCATGACCCCAGACTCCAAACACCTCAGTGGTGCGAGGGGCTCAAGGGTGACCATAGTGACCACACCAGCACCACGAGAAGGGGACACCATCTGGAGAGGACAGTGGTGACCCTCCTGTCCCCACAGCCCCTCATACCTGCAAAGACACCCTTGGCCAGGCACTCCTTGACGCGGTTGGCGCGGCGCACGTGGAAGGCCTTGGTGATCTCCTGGTTCATGAAGCTCTCCTGGTTGAGCTCGTTGGCCACCATCATGCGCAGGTCAAACACCTCCAGCAGCTCGGCCACGGCGCCCACCTGCCGCAGGTCGCCGTGGGGCCGCTCCAGCTTCCCCGTGTACAAATACTCCAGCACGGCACGCAGCGGCTCCGGCCGCACGCCCCCGTCCATGGCCACCACCGCCATCCGCCGCTCCCGCCCCGCCACCGGGTCGGCCACCGGCTCCCAGCGCAGGCTCAGGAAGCCGCGGCCCCACGATGACAGGTCACGGTCCCCTTCACCGAGGGTCTCAGGCGGCCCCTCCAGCGTGAAGAGGTCGTAGAAGCGGGAGCAGGCGGTGGCCAGGTAGACGCGGTGGGCGAAGACGCGGTGGCCGCCCTGCAGCTGGAAGACGACGTCGGCGCAGAGCGGGGCTTGGAACAGCGCGGCCGGGCCCCCCCCCAGGCCGGGGGGGGCGTCGGGCACCTGGATGAGGGGTGGAGGGGGCTTGGGGGGCAGGAAGGGCTCCTGCAGCAGCGGGCGCTGCATCTTGCGCAGGTGCGACTTCCAGAACTGCAGGTGGCGGCGGGACACGAGCGCGGCGCGGATGGCGTTGTCAAACACGTCCTTGACCCCGAACTGGGCCACCACGCTGGTCTCGTAGTACGGCACCCCCAGCTCCTGGGCCACCTCGTGCCCCCGCTCCGGTGGCAGGATGTCCGAGGGCTTGATGGGCCTGGGGGGGCATGGAGAGGACAGGGGGCTGAGGAGGGTGTCCAGGGCAGCCCCTGCTCATTCATGTTGGGAGGTCTCATCCCCATCCCAGGGGGGCCTGGAGAGGAGGCCCCAACCCAGGAGTGCTGAGCAGGGCAGAGCTTCTACCCCCCAAGTGCTGTCAGAAGACCCTGACCCACGGGGGGACCCCATCCTGTGGGGTCAGGGGGACATAAGGCAACACACCCTAACCTGGTGGTGGCAAAACTGGGGAGCAGAGGGAGGAGTCCCCATTTTAATGGGACTGATGTGGCCCTGGTGATGACACACTGGGGTGTCCCTGTCCCCGTGCGGCTGGGAGGTGACACTTTGGGGGCTCACTTGGCCAGCGGCCGGCGCGCGCGGTTGACGGCGTCCAGGTCGGCGTAGCGCAGGTCCAGCTGGCAGCCCACCAGCACGATGGGGGTGCGGGGGCAGAAGTGCTTGATCTCGGGGTACCACATGGTCTTCACGTGCCGCAGCGAGTTGGGGTTCGCCAGCGAGAAGCAGAGAACCACCACGTCCGACCTGGGGGGAGGAGCAGGAGCGGGAGGGCAGCGCTGCCCCGGTGCCACCCTCCTGTCACTCGGCGTCCCCAAACACGCCCTGCTCAGGCGGCACCCGAGTCCCAGCCCCGCCTCAGGACACCAATCACTGCCTGGGACCCCCAAGAGCCTCAGGACCCCCCAAGAGCCCCACAGCCATGAGAATCCCACAGATCCCCGGAAGCCACACGATCCTGCTTGATCCCCATGACAGGGGCAGCCACAGGGGCAGGGGACAGCAGGGACCCGAGGGGACCTGGCTTCGGGTCGCCACTTTTGGCCAAGCTCGTGTCGGCACCGTGGTGGTTCCAACCCCTGAGCACCCACGGCGGGTGGCTGGGTGGGTTCCAGCCCCCAGACCACGCCTGCTGTCCCCAGTTCTGCCCCCGCGCCCACCGTGCCAGCCCAGCCCTGGCTCAGGGGTACATCGTGCCAGGGGACACGGTGGGGATGCCAGGGGACACGGGGGAGTGCCAGTAGCCCCAAGTTCCCGGAGCAGCCGCGTGGCCTCGGGCCCGGGTTGTTTTTAGTCTGTGCCGGGACGGGACGTGACCGGGAGGCGCCGCTGGAGCCGGGCCCGTGTCCCAGACCAAGATAGCCGCCACCGGCCCCCCCGGGGCCCCCGGCCAGCCCCGAGGCCACCGCGGACCATGGGGACCCGGCCCCCCCAGAGCCCCCTTGGTCCGGGGGGCTCCCCACCCGCGGGGCCCCGCCGTGCCGCGGGGAGATTAGCGGTGCCGCGGGGCTGGCGCGGGGCGGCGGCGATAAGAGCCCGGACGTGCCGGCGGCCACGGGGACCGGCTGTTTACAACCGGGGGGCCACGGGAGGTCTGGGGGGGCCCCTCCTGCGGCCAGGCCAGCGCCCCCGGGAAGGGTTCCCGCACAACAGCCCCGCTGGAGCCGCCCCCCCACCCCCAGCTCCGGAGGGGCCGTGAGCAGCCGGGTCCCTGCTCGGGGCGGGGGCTTCGGGGGGCACAGTGTGGGGGTCAGGGTGACCCCAAAGCTGTCCTCCGAGGAGGATGGGGGCAATCTTGCCCCTCCCAGAGGATTTGGGGTGCCAGAGCTGCTCCCTGGGCGCTGGCAGGAGCTCCTTTGGCTCTGAGCATCCCGGGATGGGCAGGGCTTGCGGTCGGGGTGCCGGTGGCAGGAGTTGGGGTGCCGGTGGGGGTCTCGGGGGTGCCGGTGGCGGGGGTCAGGGTGGTGCTGGTAGGGGGCGGGGTTCCGGCGGCGGCTCGCGGTCCCACCTGCCATAGGCGAAGCGCCGATCCTTGTGATGGTCCCCGAAGGTATCCCAGAGGCGCAGGGAGACGCTGACCTCGTCCACCACATCCCGGGAGCGCTCCAGCACCTGTCGGCACCGGGAACGGCACCATCACCGACCGCCCTGCCTGGAACCACCAGCACCCCCCCGCTGTGCCCCCGCTACCCCCTCCCGGTTCTCCCCTCGCTGTCGCTTGTGGCACCGGGTGCCCCCGGGTGCTCGGTACCCCCTGTTGCTCCCCCCCCGCCCCGGTGCCCCTCAGTGCCCGGCGATGCCCGGTGCCCGGTGTTCCCCGGTAACGCCCATCCCGCTCGCTGTCCGGCCGTGCCCAGCGATGTCCCTCGCCCCTCACCTCCTGGCAGACACGGTACTGGTCGATGGCCCACACGGTGGGCACGTGTGTGGCCAGCAGCCGGTACTGGCTCAGCGTGGCGTTGCAGGCGCGGGCGCAGATCAGCCGCGTCTTGCCCACGGCGTTGTCACCCACCACGACGCACTTGATGGTCTCGACATTGGGGCGCTCGTAATCCACGTCGGGGTCCATGGGGGCGCGGGGGGCCCCGAGCAGCGGAGCGGCCCCGCTCAGCGCCCCCCCCCGCCCGCTCCCGGCCCGTTACCGGCCCCCGCCCCGCCCGCGGCGCGACCAATCAGCGCTCGCGGCTCCGCCCCGCCCCGCCCCGCCCCGCCAATCCCGAGCGGCGCCGCCCGCCGAGCCCCGCCCCCCGCGGCCCCGCCCCGCGCGCGGACAAAGGAGCGCCGCCAGGGGGCGCTGCTCCGCCACGTGACGGCACCGCCCCCTCGGGGCCCCGCCCACCCCCTCGCAAGGCCACGCCCAGAGGGCGGGGACACGGGGGTACGCCCCCGCGTGAGGCCACGCCCACATGCTGTCGCGACAGCGGCGACACCAGCAATACCTGTGACAGCGGCGATACCAGCGACACTTGTGACACCAGCGAGACATGTGACACCGGCAACACATGTGACACCTGTGACACCTGTGGCACCGGCGACACCAGCGACACCGGCGGCATCTGTGACAGCAGAGACAGCACCGGCATCAGTGGCACCAGTTACACCAGTGACAGTAGTGGCACCACGTGACACCAATAACCCCAGTGGCACCAGTAAAACCAGTGACGCCGGTTACACTGGCAAAACCAGTGACAGCAGTGACAGCAGTGACAGCAGCGACAGCTGTGACAGCTGTGACAGCAAGGACAGCAGTGACACCAGTAAAACCAGTGACACCAGTGCTACTAGCAAAACCAGTAAAACCAGTGACAGCAGGAAGAGTGACACCGTAAAAGTAACGCCGGTGACACCAGCAACACCAGTGAAACCAGTGACGCCAGCAGTGCCAGTCACACCAGTCACACTGTGACCCCAGGACGGGGGGTGACAGGCTCGCCACACACTGCGCTGGGCGTGGCGCCGGACCCAAGATCCCATTTTCCAGCATTTTTTTCCTCCCTGGGGATTTGGGATTTTTCAGTCGCGGTGCCCAAATAAGGGAACGATGGGAGAGGCTTTGGGACAGGAGCCGTGTGGGGACGGGCCGGGCCAGACTCTGGGCTGAGAATGTCCTCAAAACCCCCCCTACCGCCTTCATGACTCTCCCAGCCCCCCAAAATCCTGTTTCCTGATGTAAAAAGTGAATGGGGGGAGAGGCTCCAGGGACGGGGGAAAGGACGGGGGAGATAAGAGGGAAGGGGGACACACCCCCCTCCCTGGTCCTGTGCTGGATGCTGGCTCAGAACACTGATCCCAGTCCAGGATTCCAGCCCAGCACCCGCATTCCAGTGTGGGATCCTCATCCTGGTGTGAGATCCTAGAACAGCGCCCACATCCCAGTCTGGAGACCCCAGAAACTTCACCCACATCCCAGTCTGGGCCCCTGGAACCTGCACCCACATCCCAGTCTGGGGACCCTCATCCCGCTGTGGGATCCTGGCACCGCAGCCACATTCCAGTGCTGGAGCCGGGCACAGTCCCAGCGTGGGCCCCTGGGACCTGCCCCACATCCTGGTGTGACATTCATGTCCTGGTGCGGGACCCTGGGACCTCCACACGCATTCCAGTGTGGGATCCCGGAACCCGCATCGATTTCCCGAGTGGGAAAGTGGCACAGCACCCTCATCCCGGTACAGGACCCTCATTCCGGTACAGGGACCCTCACCCCGGTACAGGGACCCTCATCCCGGTACAGGGACCCTCATTCCGGTACAGAGACCCTCATCCCGGTACAGGGACCCTCATCCCGGTACAGGACCCTCATTCCGGTACAGGGACCCTCATCCCGGTACAGGACTCTCATCCCAGCCCGGGACCTTATCCAAGTGCGGACCCCGGCCCGGAACCCGCGTCCCGGCGCTCCCAGCGCTCCCGGCGCCGCCCGTCCCGTGCCGGTGCCTCCCGGCCGCTCCCGCCCCCGCCCCGCCCGGTGCCGCCCGTGGGCGGTGGAAAGTGCCGGGGGGGGTGGAGGGGGAGGGAGGAGCGGGCGCAGGGCGGCGGCGGCCCCGGGATCGGGATCGGCCCCGGGATCGGGATGGCGGGGCCGGGGCTGGAGCGGTACCGGCTGGCGCTGCTGGCGGCGCGGGAGGACGTGGGGAACCCGCGGGCTGGGACCGACTGGTGAGAATGGGGGGCACCGGGAGAGGGAACGGGAGCCGGGAATGGAGACCGGGAACGTGGACGGAAGGGAGGACGGGGAACAGGGCGCCGGGAATGAGGAGACGGCGCAGAGAACCGGGAACGGGGACGGGAACGGAAGAGGGGACCGAGACTGGGAACGGGCACCGGGACAGGCACCGGACACAGGACGGGGAACGGGAGCAGGAACCGGCGCCGGCACGGGCCAGGGCGTCGGGGGCGGGCCGAGAGGCACCGTTACCGGCACCGGGACGGGGGCTCCGGGGTGCACTCGGGACTCGGCTGGGGGGTGCCGGTTCGCGGTGGGGGGGGGTGTTCCAGGACTGAGCTCTCGGATCCGCCGCGCTGGGAACCGGGAGTCCCACCCGGTCTCGCCCCGTCCCTCCCGGTCCCTCCCGGTGCCGCCGGGCTGGGAGCGGCGCCGCCGCCTGGGGCGGGGGCAGGACGGGCCCGGGGCGGGGGTTGAAGGAGCGGGGAGCACCCCGGGGTGCGGTAAAGGGGGTTCTGCCCGGCTGCACGGGGGGGACGCGGGTCCCGGGACGGTCCCGAGTTGAGGCGGGGGTCAGTTCGGTGCCGGTGCCGCGGCGCCGGAGTCCGTGTCCCCCAAAACCTCCATCCCGGGATGGGGGGCGACTGCACCGGGGCTCATCAGCCTCGCAGCCCCCGGACGTCACGGGACGCCCGGTCACGGTGGCCACCGGCCACCCGGGCATTGCCCTCTGCCCCCGGAGCGCGGCTGGACCCGCTCCAGCACCGGCTCCTCCCGGCGCCCGCCCGGCCGCGTGCCGGGCTCTGTCCCGCCATGTGGCGCCGCAGCCTGTCGCGACATGCCGTGACATGCGTGACGTGCCCGGCCGCGCCGTGCCCCACGAGTGCTGCCGGAGCCGGAGCCACGCGGGAACAAAGAGGGGCAGAGCCGCTGGAAATGCCCGGGGGGGAGGCGGGGAGGGTCCCACCGGGACGGGGCCTCCTGAGCCCTCCCAGGGCCGGGCGGGGGGTCCCGGCCCCGCAGCACGGGGGGGGTCGCTGGGGGGGCCGTGCCGCTCCGGCGCTTCCCACATTCCCATTGTCCCGGGGGCGGATGCTGCCGGCGGCATTTCCATGAATTCATCCCAAGCTGGTGGCATGGGGGATCACGGGGGTTGCCCAAGCCTGGCAGGTCCCCCAGTTTATGTGACACCAGCTCTGACCCCCACCTTGACCCCCACCCTGACCCCCCTTTTCCCCCCCAGGGCCGTCTTTGGCTATGAGAAGCACCACGACCTCAAGCTCCTGGATTCCGGAGGTACCGGGAGCGACGCTGCCGGGGAGTATTGGGGGGTCCCCCGAGTTTCCCAGTACCCCCTCTGATCCCCCCTCCTTACAGCCGGGGGGCCGGATGAGCTCGCTGGAAAATTCTCTGTGGGCAGCGTCATGTACGGGCTGTGCCGGGTCCCCGATCCTGGTTCCGGCACCCCCAGAATCGTCCTTATCAGCTGGGTGAGTGCGGGGGGGCAGCTCGGGGGGACCCCCGGATGGGATCCCCTCGGGCTGAGCAATGGCTGCGGTGCCAGGTAGGGGAAAATGTGCCGGAACCGCAGCGGGCAGCGTGTGCCGGGCACCTGCCGGCCATCCGGAGCTTCTTCAGGGTGAGTGAGGGGCACGGAACCCTGGGGGGTGCTGGGGGGGGTGTATCGGGGTCCCCGCCCCATCATGTTCCCCATTTCTGCTCTCTCTGTCCCCCCCATCCCGCCGCCCCGACCTTTGCCTGTGCCCGGGCGCATTCCTGGCGCTGCTGACTCAGCCGCCGCTTTCCCAGTGCTCCCAGTCTTGGCCGCCGTGCCGGAGCTGTGGTTGGGATCCCTGCCCCCCCCATCCCGTCCTGGCGGGGGGGGGTCCTGCCCTCCCCATCCCCCGGAACAGCTTCCTGTGATCTGTCTGGGTCCGGGGTCTGGATCCGGCCCCACATCTGGATCCAGTCCCACATCTGACACGTGGGAATTGTGCCGAGCTTCCCCGGGGAGTGTGAATCCGTGCGGGGGAGGTGGCCGTGGGAGGGGTGGCACGGTCCCATCTCGTTCCGTGCCGGTGGCAGGAGGCCACGGCCGTGATCAGCGCCCGCCGCTCCGAGGAGGTGACGCTGGAGGGGCTGCGCCGAGTGCTGGCACAGCTGGAGCCCCCCGCCCCCCGCCCGCCCAGGAGGACCCCCCAGGACACCCCGGAGCTGGTGGTGAGTGGGGGTCTCGATGTCCCTGCGGGAATGGGGGCGCCCTGCGGGGGGGTGTCTGACGAGGGGATGTTGGGGGATTCTGGGGGTCCCATCCTGCCACCCTGTGCTCCCCAGGGAACCAACTACCGCAAAACCAATCCGGCATTGGAGCTGCAGCGCACCCAGCGCGATTCCTTCTGGGAACAGGCTGAGGTGAGGGGTCGGGGGGCGGGGGAAGGGCTGGGGGGTCCCCACGGTGCCCCGGTATCCCGGGGATGGGGTCACGGCTGCTGCCTCGGGCTGGGCTTGCGGGGGCTGAGCCCAGAGGTTCCAGTGCCGAGCTTGGTGGGAGTCCCAGTCCCGGTGTGGGGTGCAGTGGGGTCCCAGTCCCAGAACCGAGACCGAGGGGGTGCTGGCGCCGGTGCTGGTGTGGAGCTCGGTGGGTCCCCGTCCTGGTGCTGGTGCCGAGGCTGGGACAGTCCCAATGTGAAATGTGAGGGTACCAATCCTGGTGCCCGTCCCTGTGCCGGTGCCGATGGCAGTGGGATCCTAGTGCCGCTCCTGGTGCCGGGGTGGGTGAGTTCCCGGTGCCGATCCCGGTGCCGGTTCCCGGTGCTGATCCCGGTGCGTGCGCAGCGCGAGGAGCAGCAGCGGAAGGAGCAGGAGCGGCAGCGGGAGCGGGAGCAGCGGCGGCGCTGGGAGCGGGAGCGCATGGAGGAGGAGCGGCGGTGAGGGGCAACGCTGGGCTCCATCCTTGTCCCCATCCCTGTCCCGTCCCCGTGTCCCCATCCCTGTCCCGTCCCCGTGTCCCCATCCCTGTCCAATCCCGGTGTCTCCATCCATGTCCCATCCCTGTCCCCATCCCTGTCCCGTCCCCGTGTCCCCATCCCTGTCCAATCCCGGTGTCCCCATCCCTGTCCCGTCCCCGTGTCCCCATCCCTGTCCAATCCCGGTGTCTCCATCCATGTCCCGTCCCTGTCCCCATCCCTGTCCCGTCCCCGTGTCCCCATCCCTGTCCTGTCCCCGTGTCCCCATCCCTGACGCCCCAACTCCCGGCCCCGCAGGCAGGAGCAGGCGCGGCTGGACGCGGAGGAGCGGAGGAAGGAGCAGGAGCGATGGGTGAGCGGGAAAAGGGATGGAACGGGGGGTCTCAGGGAGATACAGGGGCTCCGTCGCAGCAGGATCCAGGGCGTTCATCCCAGGGATCTGCGGAGTCCCATCCCAGGGGAGGGTCAATCCCGGGGGATTCAGGGATTCTCATCCCAGGGAGTTTCAGGCACCTGTCCTGGGGGATCTGAAGGGGTTCATCCCAGGGATTTGGGGTGTCCATCCTGTGGGACCGAGCAGGTCCATCACAGGGAATGTGATATGTTTCCGGGGATCCGGGGTGGGGATCTAACCCTGGGGGGGGATCCAGGATCCATCCTAATTATCCATGTTCCCCATCGCCGCCCAGGAGCAGCAGCAGCGGGAGCAGGAGGCGGCCGAGCGGGAGCGCGGGGGTCGCACCGGGCTCAGCGGGACGGCGGCCGTGAGTGCCGGGAGCGGGTCCCTCCTGCCCCCGGGGACACAGGGCCACTGGCCCTGCCGTGGGGGCCACAGCCCCGCTGACCCCCCTGTCCCGCAGGAAGCCGCCATCCTGGTCTCCCAGCGCACCCAGAACCCCCGGGAATTCTTCCGGCAGCGGGAGCGCTCGGGCTCCACGTCCACATCCCCCCTGCCCGGCAGCACCCCCGGTAGGTGCCATGGAAGGGTTGGAGGGTACCGGGGGATCTGGGGGTCTCTGCTGACCCCTTCCCTCCCTTCCAGGGGCCCGCCGGCCTTTCCTGCGGTACCAGCGCAGCCTGACGGAATCCGCCTTCATCTTCCGCCGGCCGGAGCCCCCCCAGACCCCCCCCGCCCGGCGCCTCCAGGGGGGCACCGCCCCCCAGCCCCCGCCGGCCGCCGCCGCCTCTGCCCCCCGGCCCCCCGTGTGCCACCACCGGGACCCCCGTCAGCCCTGTGGGGAGGGGCAACCCTCCCTCTGCCACCCTGGGGACGCCCCCCAGCCCAGCCCGAGCAGGGTCCCCCCTTGCCACCAGTCCTGTGGGGACAGGGACCCCACAATATGGCACCCTTGGGACGCCCCCCAGCCCAGCCCGAGTAGGGTCCCCCCTTGCCACCAGTGCTGTGGGGACAGGGACCCCCCAAAATGCCACCACCGGGACCCCCGTCAGCCCTGTGGGGAGGGGCACCCCTCCCACTGCCACTCTGGGGACCCCCTCCAGCCCAGCCCGAGCAGGGTCCCCCCTTGCCACCAGTCCTGTGGGGACAGGGACCCCCCAAAGTGCCACCACCGGGATTCTCCACAGCCCCGTGGGGACAGGGATCCCTCCCTCTGCCGCCCCAAGGAGACCCCCCAGCCCTGTGGTGACGGGCACCCCCCAAAGTGCCACCACTGGGGCCCCTAGCAGTCCCATGGGATGGGGGACCCCTCCCTCCACCACCCTGGGGACCCCCGATTTTGCCACCACCAGGCCAGGGTCCCCCACTGCCAGCCCCCCCCGGATGGGGGTGCCCCCTGTCCCCTCCGGGTCGGGGCCTTCTGAAAGCACTTATGGGGTAGAGCCCCTCCCTCCTTTCAGCACTCCCGCCTTGGGGTCCCCCCCCAGGCCCCCCGGAGATGAGGAGGGGTCCTACCCGGACACTCCCCCCCTCCCCAGCCCCCCAGCATGGGAATCTCTGGGGCCACTGCTGGAGGATGTGCCCAGCCCGCGGGAGGGGTCCCCAATACCGCCCCGCCCGCTGCAGGACCCCCAGGATTTGGGGCGCAATGGAATCGGGGGGCACGAGTGGGGGGGCTGGGAGGCCCCCTGGGAGCCGGGACACCCCCCCGGGCAGGTACGGGGAGGGGCTGGGGGCGATGTGGGGGGGCCGAGATGGGGTTCTGAGGTTGTGTGGGGCTGGGGGTGAAGGGGGTGGCGCGGGGGCTGCAGGTTTTGGGGTTGGGGTCAGAGGGGGAACACACGACCCCGGGGGCTGATTTTGGGGTTTGGGATGGGCGGGGGGCAGGGAGGGAAGTGGCGTGGGGTCCCCTGGGGAATGGGGGTGGAGAGACCCCTCAGGCCCCTCCCGCTTTTTGCAGGGGGATGAGCCCAGCGAGAACCTCGTCCTGCACAAAGCCACGCCAGGTACCCCAAAACCCCCTCCCCAAATTACCCAACCTCCCCCAAAACCCCCCGAACCTCCCACAACCCCCTCCCGCCCCATATCTCACCCCCATTCTCCCCCCAGGCTTCGCGCTGCTGCTGGCCCGTGACGCCCCCCACCCACCGCTTATGGGGGGCCCCACCCCCCCCACCGAGGACGAGGATCTCTCCCCCCATGCTGTGTAGAGGGGGGGGCCCCAGCACCTCCTTTTGGGGGGGTGGGGGTCCCCCCTATTGCACCACAGCCCCCTCCCCACTCACCCCCCAGCACAGCCTCCACTCCCCCACTTGCACCCCAAATGAGCAGCTTGGGGAGGGGGCAGCACCCCAAGACCCCCCCCCCCCCCCCACTGGTGGCAGCACATGATGGGAGGGCACAGACCCCCCCCCCCACCCGGGCACAGGGACCCCCACGCCCCCCACCCCCCAAAATCACACACAGCAGCTGTTAAATAAATTTTAATGCAAATTATTAGTGAATATTATTAATGTGGGGGGGCCTGCCGGGAGGGGGAGTTGTGTCCCCCCCGGGTTAGAGGTGAGGGGGGGGACTCTGTGTCCCCCCCGGGTTAGACCCTGAGCACCCACCCTGCGGTGGGGGGGGGGTCCCCAGCACCCACCCTTGGAGGGGGGGAAAAGAAACCACCCCCCCATTTTTGGAGTTTAGCCCTGAGCCCCTCCCACCATGGGGAGGGGCAGAAATTCCAGTTTCTCCCCAAAAACAGAAGCTGGGAGCCCCCCAACCCCTGTGCTAAGAGGGGGGGTCCATCCCCCCTGCCCCCCCCAAGTGCTGGGGGTCAGACCCGCGACTGGAGGGCTCTGGGGGGGTCGCTCTGGGGGGGCCCCGGGCTGCTGCTGCCGCTGCTGGAGGAGCTGGAGTGGGGGGGTTTTGGGGGGCCCCCCCGGCCCTTCAGGGTGCCGAGCCGGGCGTCCAGGGACAGGGTGCGGGGTCTGCCGCGGCGGGGGGGGCTGGGGCTGCGCAGGGGGGGGCCCTCGAACAGCGACAGCCACGGGGGGGGGCCCGGGGCACGGGGGGGAGCCCCCCGGTGCCGCGTCAGGATGTCGGTCACCGCCGCGATGTCATCCGAGGGGTCAATAGCTGCGGGAGGGAATGGGGGGGGTCAGGGGGATCCCCAAAACCCCCCCACTACAGCCAGCACCCCCCCAGCCCCCCGTGGATTCCCCTCACAGGATTGGGGGTCCCTCCATTGGCCCCCCCTCCCCAGTCCCCATCGTCCTGGGGGCTGTGGCAGTGGGTGGGGGGCACCCCCCGTGTCCCCCCGTCACCTGTCGCTGTAGTAGGAGCTGAGCAGAGCCCGGATCTCGGCTGAGACATTCTCCTGCAGCAGCAGCCCCTCGCCCGGGGGGGTCCCGGGGGGGCCCGGCGGGGCTGGGGGGGCGGGAGGGGCGTGGCAGAGCAGAAAGAAATGGGGAGGGGGCACAGAGAGGGGGGACAGCGAGAAAAGCAGCGTTAGGGAGAGAGCAGAGAGCAGAGAGGGGGAGACAGAGCAGAGCCCCCCCAGACAGACCCCACTCACCCGTCTGGTGGTACAGGGAGCCCTGGGGGGGCAGCGGGGCCGGGGGGCGGCGCGTGGGGGGGGCTCCTCAATCCGCATCAGCTCCTCACAGCACTGCTTCCACTGGGCTGTGGGGACAGGGACAGCAGGGGGGACATGGGACAGAGCCCCTGTGCTGGGTTGGTGTGGCCAGAAATGTGAATTCTGTCCCCACCTGGGTGGGGCAGTGCCCCTGATCTCCTGGCACACATTATCTGCTCATGGGCCATCTTTAAACCAGCTGGGCAATCATCTTTATCTTCCCACAGCCCATCCTCCCTCCAGGAGATATCTCCTGTTCATGGCCACTGAGTCCCAGGGCATGACTGATAAAATTCCATCATCCCACTGGGAGATGCTCCAGCCAGGGGAGGAGCCAAGCCTTTCCTACCCAGATCAAAACTGACATTTGGAACACCAGAGCAGCCTTTGCCACTGGATTCCAGAGGAAAGCCAGACCTTTGCACATCATCCCTGCACCTTCAGAGGAAACTGCACCTTCTCCAGGAGCACTGCTCCAGCTGAACCACATCTGCCCCTGCAGGAGGATGCAGCCACCATTGAATGGGACTGTGCCAACACCCTGACTGACTGATGGGTGTCAGCTTGGATTCTGACTCTGGCAGGGTTGGGATTGTTCTGTGTAATACTGCATTTCTATTTTAATTTTCCTAGTAAAGAACTGTTCTTCCTAATTCCCATATCTTTGCCTGAAAGCCCCTTCATTTCAAAATTACAATAATTTGGAGGGAGGGGGTTTACATTCTCCATTTCAAAGAGAAGCTCCTGCCTTTATTGGCAGACACCTGTCCTTCACACCAGGACAGCCCCCCAGGATCCAGGTGCTGGGATTGGGATTGCAGTGGGATGGGGTCAGCCTGGCATGGGGGTTTCACAGGAATGGAGTTGGGTGTCCTGGGGTGATGGAGATCCCACAGAGATGGTCTGGGGTCCTGCCAGGGTGGGGTTCCCACAGCGATATTTGGGATTCCCACAGGGGTGTGCAGGGTCCTACAGGGATATCTGGGGTTCCCTCAGGTGGGGTGGGGGTCCCGGGGCTCACCCAGGTCGCAGAGGTGCTGCCCGAAGGCCTCGAGCCAGCGCTGGGCGTCGTCGGCGCTCTCGGCCAGCAGCGCGTGTGTCACCTCCTCCCCGCCCAGCCGGTTGGTGACGGCCACCCCGGGGGGCTGCCCGCGGCCCCCCGCCGGCACCGCGTGCACCCGCGTGTCCTGGGCACCGGGGCAGCCTGAGCCCTGCACCCCACAGAGCCCAGGGCACCCCACAAACCACCCCCAGCCCCCTACAGCCCCCTCTTCCCTGTGCCCACTGCGCCCCCATGTCCCCTCCATCCCTCACAACCCCGTAGTCACCCCAAAGCCCCTGTGCCCCCCAGAGCCCCCAGATCACCCTCTGTGCCCCCCAGATCACCCCCTGTGCCCCTCAGAGCCCCCAGACCCCCCCTGTGCCCCCCTGTGCCCCCCAGACCCCCCCATGCCCCGTACCTTGGTGACAGCGATGGTGAGGGTGGGCTCCTGCCCTGCCTCGGCCTCGCCAGCGCTGCCGTAGCAGAGCAGCCCCGGACCCCGCAGCACGCAGAACAGGGGGGGCCCGCTCGGCCCCTCAGCCCCTGGAGCCTGAACCGACACCCCAGAGCCGTCAGCACCCATGGGTGCCCCCCGATTCTGCACCATCCCCTGCACGTGGAACCCCCCAGCTCCACCCCCACCACTGCCGGGGATGGACGAGACCCGGTGGGTTTGTGTCACCCCCATCCTGTCCCAATTCCCAGCTCTGTCCCCATCCCATCCCATCCCATCCCATCCCATCCCATCCCATCCCATCCCATCCCATCCCATCCCATCCCATCCCATCCCATCCCATCCCATCCCATCCCATCCCATCCCATCCCATCCCATCCCATGTCTCTATCCCACTCCTCTCCCATCCCTATATCCCATTCCCAATCCCATCCCTCACCTGCAGCCAATGCTCCTGTTCCCACAGGGATGTTAACACATTCAATTCCTTTACTCCACTCCTCTCCCATCCCTATATCCCATCCCTATATCCCATTCCCAATCCCATCCCTCAACTGCAGCCACAATGCCCCTGTTCCCACAGGGCTGTTACCACATCCCACCCCTCTCTCCCAGCCCTCTATCCCATTCCCAAACCCATTCCTGACCCCGCCCCTCACCTGCAGCCGCAGTGTCCCTGTCGCCGCCGCCGTGTCCATGCAGCTCGGCCTGGCCGCCAGGCGGCAGCACATGCGGCCATAGAGGGGCACCCAGCAGGGGCTCTGCTCTGGGGGGGGACACGGGGACACCGACCCCAAACCCATGGAGAGACCCCCAAAACCGGCCCCAAACCCACCCAGCAGGGGCTCTGCTCTGGGGGGGACACGGGGACATCAGGGACCCCCACACCGACCCCAAACCCATGGAGAGACCCCCCACACCGACCCCAAATCCCAGACCCCCAAACCGGCCCCAAATCCCAGACCCCCAAACCGGCCCCAAACTCACCCAGCAAGGGCTGGGAGGGACCCTCACACTGACCCCAAACCCACCCAGCAGGGTCTCTGCTCTGGGAAGGGACCCATGAGGCTCCCAGGGTTAGAGAGGGACCCCCAAACCCCAATAAGAGCCCAGAGCCACCTCCTGCTCTAACCCGGACCCCCAAACCCGCCGAGACCCCAGACCCCACCCACACCCTTTCAGCACCCCAATATCCCCCCTCCACTCTGTCAGGACCCCAAACTCCTCCCCAGTGTTCCAGCCCCATTGCTCGTGTTATGGGGTGCCATGGGATGCTGTGGGGAGTTTTGGGGTGCTGTGGGGTGGTTATGGGGTGTTACCAAATGCCATGGGTGTATTACGGGGCTTTATGGGGTGCTGTTGTGTGTTTTGGGGTCACATTGGGTACCGTGGGGTGTTATAGGGTTTTATAGGGTGGTTATGGGGTGTTACAGGGTGCCATGGGGTGGTTATGGGGTGTTATCAGATCCCATGGGTGTTATGGGGCATTATGGGGTTTTACGGGGTGCCTTGGGGCGTTATGGAGTATTGCAAGGTGTTATAGGGTGTTTTAGGGTGTTATAGAGTGTTTTAGGGTGCCATGGGGTATTCTGGGGTGTTTTAGGATGCCATGGGGTGTTATAGGGTGTTTTGGGGTGTTTTAGGGTGCCATGGGGTGTTATAAGACGTTTTGGGGTGCCATGGGGTACTGTAGGGTGTTATAGGGTATTTTAGGGTGCCATGGGTTGTATGAGGGTGTTATAGGGTGTTGTAGGGCGCCATGGGGTGTTACAGGGTGTTTCAGGGTGCCATGGGATGTTTTAGGGTGCCACGGGGTGTTACAGGGTGTTTCAGGGTGCCATGGGGTGCTGTGGGGTGTTTTGGGGTGCCGTGAGCCCCACTGACCGTCGGCAGCGATGACGAGGTCGTGGGTGCGGAACCCGTCGTGCACCTGCGCCAGGGACAGCGCGGCGTGGGCCAGCAGCTGGAAGCGGGGACACCTGGGGACAGCCGGGGGAGCTGAGGGGTCTGGGGGCACGGGGGGCACAGGGGGGACACAGGGGGGACAGGGGGGACATGGGGCACACAGGAGGGCACACAGGGGGACACCTGGGGACAGCCGGGGGGAGCTGAGGGGTCTGGGGGCACGGGGGGCACAGGGGGGACACAGGGGGAACATGGGGCACACACGGGGTGACAATGGGGCACACACAGGGTGACATGGGGCACACACGGGGTGACAATGGGCACACACAGGGAGGGCACAGAGGGACATGGGGCACAGGGTGACAATGGGAGTGACATGGGACACACACGGGGGCACACAGGGCACACACAGGGTGACATGCAGGGGGGTCTCAGGGTGACAATAGGGCACATACAGGGGGGTCTCGGGGACATAGGGCACACACAAGGTGACATGGGGCACACAGGGGGCACAGGGGGTGACATGTGGCACAGCACAGGGGGTGACATGGGGCACACATGGGGGGACAATGGGGCACAGAGGGGGTGACAATGGGCACACAGGGGGTGACAATGGGCACACAGGGGGTCACAGTGTGACAATGGGGCACACAGGGGGGGTCTCAGGGTGACAAGAGGCACACATGGGGTGACAATGGGCACACACAGTGGGGCACAGGGGGGACAAGGAGCACACACACAGGGGGGTCTCAGGGGGGACATGGGGCACACAGGGGGGCACAGTGCGACAATGTGGCATGCAGGGGGTCTCAGGGTGACAATGTGACACACAGAGTGACAATGGGCACACAGGGGTGTCTCAGGGGTGACACGTGGCACACACAGGGTGACAATGTGGCACACAGGGGGTGACAATGGGCACACAGGGTGACAATGTGGCACACAGGGGTACAGGGGGGACATGGGGCACACAGGGGTGTCTGAGTGGGACACAGGGCACACACAGGGTGACATGTGGCACACAGGGGGTGACAATGGGGCACACAGGGGGATCTCAATGGGCACACAGGGTGACACATGGCACACAGGGTGACAATGTGTCCCACAGGGGTCTCGGGACACTCACGGCACACCGGGAGGGGGCAGCAGCAGCGCCCCGGTGCCGCCGGTGCCCGGGGGGCTGCCCGGCGCCCCCTCCATGGCCGCCCGCGCCCGGCGCCCCGAGGCGCGCCCCAGCGAGGTGCTCAGACGCGTCGCCAGCTTTTTGGGGGTGCTGCCCTGCGCCCCCCCGCCCGGCAGCCCCGCGCTGTACAGCTCCACCTTCAGCTCGAAATCGGGACCCGCCTCCGAGCTGGGGGCACAGAGCGGTCAGGGCACACCCGCGGCCACCCCGGGGACACTGGGGACACTGCAGGGGACAGGGGAAGGCGTGCCAGAGGGGAAACGTGGGGCAGGGGGTCCCTCCCGGGGTGGGCAGGGGTGGCTAGGGGTCCCCAGGGGGGCAGGGGTCACCCCCCAAATGGTGAGAGGGGGGGTCAGGGGTCTCCTGGAGCAGGGGCAGGAGAGGGCAGGGGTCCCCAAGGGGAGTTTGGTGGTGGCAGGGGTCCCATGGGGAGGGTCAGGGGTCCCATGGGGGGGTGTCAGTGTCACTGCGGGGCTGTGGGGGTAGGCGGGGGGTCCCATGGGCAGGGTCAGGGGTCCTGTGGGAGAATATGGGGGTGTCAAGGGGCCCATAGTGGGGTGATCAGGGGTCCCATGGGGAGGATCAGGGGTCCCTGGGGGTGTCAGTGTCCATGAGGGGGGTGTCAGGGTGGTCAGGGGTCCCACACAGAGGCTATGGGGTCCCACAGGGGGGTGTCAGGGTCCCAGGGACAGGTGTGGGGTGCCGGGGGTCCCATGGGGAGGGATCAGGGTTCCCAGGGAGGGCACACTGGTGTGGTCAGGGGTCTCATATAGAGGCTCAGGGGTCCTGTGAGAGAATATGGGGGTGTCAAGGGGCCCATAGTGGGGTGATCAGGGGTCCCATGGGGAGGGTCAGGGATCCCATGGGGGGGAATTGGTGTGGTCAGGGGTCCCATATAGAAGCTCAGGGGTCCCACAGGGGGTGTCAGGGTCCCACAGGGGGTGTCAGGGTCCCAGGGAGGGCTGTGGGTCCAGGGGTCCCATGGGGAGGGATCAGGGGTCCCACAGGGGGGTGTCAGGGTCCCACAGGGGGTGTCAGGGTCCCAGGGAGGGCTGTGGGTGCCGGGGGTCCCGTGGGGAGGCTCAGGGGTCCCGTGGGGAGGCTCAGGGGTCCCACAGGGGGTGTCAGGTCCCAGGGAGGGCTGTGGGGTGTCAGGAGTCCCATGGGGAGGGATCAGGGGTCCCACAGGGGGGTGTCAGGGTCCCACAGGGGGTGTCAGGTCCCAGGGAGGGCTGTGGGTCCGGGGGTCCCGTGCCCCCTCACAAGAGCACGGCGCCCTCGAAGCAGATGTCGGTGAGGGTCCGGTCCACCAGCACCGTGGGGGTGTCGTGGATCTCGGCCCCCACCTGCAGCAGCAGGAACACGGCACAGCGGTGCAGCTCTGGGGGGGCACCGGGGGTCACAGAGGGCATCACAGGGAAAGGGGGGACCCCCAGCACCCCAACACTCACCCCCCTTGTTCCTGAAGTACTCGGTGTCCTTCCACATCAGCGGGATGCGCAAATCTGGGGTGGTGGGGGGGGGGAGAGAGCAGGAGGGGGGTGAGACCCCCAGACCCCCCACCCAAAATGCAGACGGTGCACCAGGGGGGGCAGGAAGAGAGGATGGGGTCCCCCCTCCCCAGAAGGCCCCCAGCCCCCCCATACCTGAGATGCAGACGGTTCCCCTGCACGGCACCCGCTCAGCCCCGGGCCCGGCGTCCGAGGGGCTGCGGGGGAACGGGGGGGGGGTCAGCAAAGCTCCCCCCAGGTCCTGGGGGGCTCCCTCCAGGTTTGGGGTGTCCCCTGCTGCCACACCCTCACAGCTGTGCCTCGCTGCATTTCCCCATTCCCTCCAAATTTTGGGGTGTCCCTCACTGCTGCAGCCCCCGCAGGGTCTCTCATCCCATTCCTGGGTTTTGGGGTGTCCCTCAATGCAGTGTCCCCCATGTCCCCCCAAGCTTTGGGGTATCCCTCACTGCAGTGTGAACGATATCCCCCCAGGTTTTGGGGTGTCCTTCACTCCTGCAGACCCACAGGGTCCTTCATCCCATCCCCTGGGTTTTTGGGGTGTCCCTCACTGTAGGGTGACTGATATTCCCCCAGGTTCTGGGGTGTTCCTCACTGCCGTGTCTCCCACGTCTCTCCAGGTTTTGGGGTTTTCCCTCACTGCAGTGTGACCGATGTCCCCCCAGGTTTTGGGGTTTTCCCTCACTGCAGTGTCCCCCATGTCCCCCCAGGTTTTGGGGTTTTCCCTCACTGCCACACCCCCATGGGGTCCTCAAACCCCCTCCCTAGATTTTGGGGACCCTCCCCACCACTCCCTACCCCGTGTTTTGGGGTGCCCCTCACCACCCTGTGGGATTCTCCCTTCCCCTCCACTTTAGGGTGCCCTCCCCAGGTTTGGGCATCCCTTGGGGTTACCCAACGCCTCCCCCCATAATTTTCGGGGTGCCTCACCGCCGGGCCCCCCTCAGCCGGGCCTCCTGGCGCCGCTGCAGCTCCCCCCCGGCCGCGACCACCCTGGCGTCGCACAGCACCAGGGTCTTGGTGGTTTCCAGCGCCTGCTCGGGGCGGCTGCAGGCGGGGAGGAGGCGCCGGGCGCCCTCCCGCACCCGCAGCGCCCGCTCCAGAGCCCGCTGCAGCTCCGGCTCCTGGAACGGGACATTTGGGGGTTCAGGGATCCCCAAAACCCCTCCCGCACCCGCAGCGCCCGCTCCAGAGCCCGCTGCAGCTCCGGCTCCTGGAACGGGACATTTGGGGGTTCAGGGATCCCCAAAACCCCTCCCGCACCCGCAGCGCCCGCTCCAGAGCCCGCTGCAGCTCCGGCTCCTGGAACGGGCACATTTGGGGGGTCAGGGATCCCCAAAACCCCTCCCGCACCCGCAGCGCCCGCTCCAGAGCCCACTGCAGTTCTGACTCCTGGGAATGGGCACATTTGGGGGTCAGGGGGGCCCCAAAATCCCTCCCGGACCTACAGAGCCCGCTCCAGAGCCCGCTGCAGCTCTGGTTCCTAAGAATGGGACACATTTGGCGGTCAGGGGGACCCCAAAACCCCTCCCGCACCCGCAGAGCCCACTGCAGCTCTGGTTCTTGGGAATAGGCACATTTGGGGGTCAGGGGGTCCCCAAAACGGCTTCAGCATCCACAGCATCCACTGCAGCTCTGGCTCCTGGGAACGGGACATTTGGGGGGTCGGGGGTCCCCAAAACCCTCCCGCACCCGAAGCACCTGCTCCAGAGCCCGCTGCAGCTCTGGTTCCTAAGAATGGCACACATTTGGGGGTCGGGGGTCCCCAAAACCCCTCCCGCACCCACAGCACCCACTGTAGCTCCGGCTCCTGGGAACGGGCAGATTTTGGGGGTCAGGGGGACCCCAAAACCCTTCCTGAACCCGTAGCAGCTCCGGCTCCTCCCACATTTGGGGGTCCGGGAGGGTCTGGGGGAACCCCCCAACCCACGCCCCCCCCCCCCCCCCCCCCCGGGGGTCCCAGCCATGCACAGGCGGTGCCAGCATGGGGAAGGGTCCCACACTGGCTGGGGGGTCCCAGCCACACAAACGGGGGGTCCCAGCTGCACCCACACATCGTGCACCCCATAGATTTACCAGGCGCCCCACAAACACAAACCGTGTGCCCCACAGATTTATCAGGAACCACATCATGTACCCCGCGGGGAATCCGTGAACCCCAAAACCACACCGTGCACCCCACGGATTTATCTTGCACCCCACAAATTATTTCTGCACCCCACAAGCACACTGTGCACCCCATAAGAGAACCACGGGGCCCACAAACCCATCGTGCACCCCATGGGGGAGCTGTGCACCCCAAAGGCAGGGCACGCACCCCACAAACTCATCCAGCACCCCCTAAGGGAACCATGCACCCACAGATCCATCCTGCACCCCACAAACCCCCCGGATTCACCAAGCACCCCAAAATTTCCCAGCACACTCCTCCCTCAGCCCCCCGACTCCTTCCCGGTACCTCCTTCTCCTCCATCCCGATCCCGATCCCGCCCCTGTTCCCCCCCTCCAGTGACGTCATCACCTATAAATAACCCCCCGCTGGAAACAGGGGGAGCGGGAGCCCCCCCAAAATCCCCCCCCTCTCGTAGTTTTGGGGGGCTCCCGAGGGGGTGAATCCCTTGGGATATGAGGGGCGCATTCCATCCTCCCGGGTCGCCGGGATCTCCCGGTTTCCCGAGGTTTGGGGGTCCGGGGGGAACCCGGGGGATCCCGGAATTTGGAGTCAGCAAGGGGCGGGGGTGGGGGGGGTCCCCCCAAAATTCCCACCTGGATGCTGGCGGCGATCTGGCGGATGTAGAGCATGTTGAGATCCTCCAGGATCCGCAGCCGGCGGCCCCCCCCCACCTCCATCGGGACCCCCGGGACCCCCCCCCCAGCTATTTTGGGGGGTCCCCCCAAAGCCCCCCAAGGGGGTCCCGCCGCATCCAGCGCTGGGGTGTAGTGGGGACCCCTCCCCACACCGAGGTGGCTGCGGGGAGAAAATGGGCTCTGGATGGGCACGGCCCACCCCTCCCCGGGAATTCGGGGGGTCCCCCACGCGCCTGGGCCCCTCCCTGGAATCTGGGGGGGGCGTCCACGTTGTCTGCCCTCCCCAAATCGCCGCCCCCTCCCAGGGAACAAGGGGGGGACTGTGCGGGAAAGGGCAGCGGGGGCGGGGGGGACGGGAGGGAGGCAGGGAAAGGGGGGCTGGGATGGGGTGGGCTGGGTTTGGGGTGCACGGAAGGGAAGATTTGGGGTGCGGGGAGAGGATATGGAGGGCGGGGAAGGGAAAAGATGGGGTGAAGGGTTTGGGGTGCAGGGGAGGGGGATAAGGGGTCAGGGAAGGGGTGCAGGGGACAAGGTGGGGTACAAAGCGTGGGGGGACAGGATAGGGGCAGGGATGGGATGGGGGTGCAGGAATGGGGTGCAGGGAGACGAGGGGGTGCAGGGACGGGAAAATGGGGGCGGAATGGGGTGCAGGGTTTGGGGACACGATGGGGCAAGGTTTGGGGTGCAGGGAGGGGATTGGGGCAGGGAGGGAGTGCAGGGATTGGGGTGCAGGGTTTGGGGTGCAGAGCACAAGAGAAGGGGTGGAGAAAATGGGGTGCAGGAGACAAGATGGAGTGTGGGGATGGGAAAAGAGGAGCAAGGAAGGGATTAGGGGGACAGGGGACTAGATGGGGTGTAGGGTTTGGGGTTCAGCGAGCGGATAAGGGGTGCAGGGGAGGGGAGACCAGCTGGGGGCGGGGAGGGGGTGCATGGCGAGGATGGGGTGCAGGGTTTGGGGTGCAGGGGACGGGGGACAGGACAAGGGGTGCAGGCGAAGGACGGGGTGCAAGGTTCGCGGTGAGGGGCGGGACGAGGGGTGCCCGAGGTCAGGGTGCAGAGCCTGGGGGTGTCGGGAACGGGAAAAGGGGTGCGGGGAGGGGGGGACACCATGGCCCGGGGGAGGAACACGGGGTCCCGTGCGGGGGAAGGCGGGGAACGGAGCCCCGGTAGAGACGGACACCGGGACCCCCTTCCCCCCCCGCGCCCCCCGCCCCGTGCAGCGCTGCCCCCCATTCCCGGTACCTCCGGCCGCTCCCGCTCCGCCGCGATCGCGCACAGGAAGCTGCGGCCGCCCCCGCCCCATGTCCCGCCCCGTGTCCCCCATTCCCCGTGTCCCCCCCCTCCCTTCTTCTCCCAGGAGCCGCCTCCGTGTCCCCCCCGCCCCCCCCGCGGGGCTCCGGGACACCGGGAATGGGCGGGGGGCGCCCCCTGCTGGGGGAAACGCGAGGTGCGGGGGGGCCGAGACCCCCCCGGGGTACCGGGACCGACCCAACAGAACCGGAGCCCCCGTGTGCAGCTGGTACCGGGGGGCTGACATCAAACTCCCCCGGAGTGAACCGAGACTCCTCGGGATGCACCGGGACCTCCCCGGGGAGCACCGGGATGGCATCAAATGCCCCGCGATGATCCCCGAGTTAACCGGGAGCCCCCCAAGTGTCCCCCAAGTGCACCCGGACCTGCCAAGTGCAGTTGGTACTGAACGACGGGGACCCCTCGTATCCACCGGGACCCCCACAAGTGCAGCAGGAGCCCTTAAAATGCACCAGATCCACCCCAGGATGCACCAGAACCCCCCACGAATGCACCGGGACCCCCCAAAATGCATCAGGCTCCCCGAGGGCACCGGGCCCCCCCGAGAGTGGGTGTACCAAGTGAGCTGGGACCCCCCCAGTACACCAGGACCCTTCAGTGAGCAGCTGGGACTGGGTGAACTGGAACCCCCGAACGCAGCAAGAACCCCACAGCGCCCAGTGAACCCCAAAATGCAGCTGGTTTGGGGTCAAGCGGGACCCCTTGTATTCACCAAGAACCGCCCCCCGCCCATCCCCGAGCACTGGGACCTTCATAAAGATGCCAGGACCCCACTCATATACACTGGGCCCCCCAAGCGCAGCTGGTTTGGGGTGAACCAGCACCCCCCAGACCCACCAGGACCCCCCCAGACCCACCAGAACCCCCTAGACCCACCAGAACCCCCCGAGTGCCCCGCGGCCTTTTTGGACACCCCGTCTCCTGTGTCCCGTGTGCCACCTGCCCCAGTCCTCCCGTCCCCTCCCCGATCCCCCGTCCCACCCAGTCCCACCCAGTCTCTCCCAGTCCTCCCAGTCCCCCCCTCCCCGTCGGGTGCCGGGGGCGCGGGCGCTTCCCGCTACGCCGGATCCCTCCGGAATTCCCGGCTGGGCCGGGGCAGCGGGACGGGCCGGGGGGTGCCCGGGGGGCAGGGAGAGGCTGCGGCCGCCCCCGTGGCCTCGTGCCCGGGCTGGTCCCGCTGTTCCCGGCGCTCCCGGTACCTGCGAGGCCGGGGCTGGGGGGCAGCAGCGGCCCCGGCGCAATTCCATGTCCAGCGCTGAGCCCCGCGCCACCGTGGCGCGGTTGCGCTCGTCCCGCCGGAACATGAGTGGGGGTCCCGGGGGGTCCCGGGGGGTCCGGAAGGTCCGGAGGTTTCTGGAGAGTCCCGGGGATTTTGGGGGATCCCGCGATCCGGAGCTTTCCAAGGGGTCCGGGAAGTCTCGGGGTGTCGCGGAGTCTCCGTGCGCCGGAGTTCTGGGGGGGTTTTCTCGGTGTCCCAGGTGGTCTCGGTCCTCTGGAACCTTTCAGGGGAGCCCCGCGGGGTCCCGGCGCTCCCGAGGGGTCCTGGGGTTCGAAGCTTTCCGGGGGTTCCCGAGGTCCCGGTAATCCGGGAGTTCTGGGGGTCCCGGTGCTCCGGGAGGGGGAATGAAGGGAAGCGTTCGGGGCGTTCCCTCGCACACCTGGGACAGGTGGGATCCCGGGGATGGACGCACGGGGAGATGCCGGGGTCGCCTCTCCCGGCTCCCTGCTGAGGGGGGGCGGCGGCGCCGATCGGTGCCGGCGGCTCCTGGCACGGGCGGGACAATGGCCCGGGGCAGCGGCAGCTGCGGGCGGGGGGCGGGGGGTGTCTCTGTGTGTGACATCTGTGCGCGTGTGACATCTCTGTGTGCGTGCCACATGCAGCTGCCACCCCTCTGGAGATGTCCCAGTGCCACCCCCCGCCCAGGCAGTGCCACCTGAGAGGTGACACACGGCCAGGTGACCTGTCCCAGGGCTTGGCCCCTCCGTCGGAGCAGCTCTGCCCCGTGCTGAGCTGGGATTTGTGTTTAGTTCGTGGCCAAAATTCCTCGTTCTGCCCTGGGCACCTTCCTGACACCCCGGGGAGAGATTTGTAGGGCTGGATGGGGTTTTTGTGTGGATGGATGGACGGGATCTCCTCTCAGATTATTTGAGGTATTCGGGTGGGTATTTGAGGGTTTTGTGACGATATTCAGGATATTTGTGTGGATTGATGAAGTCCTCTCTCAGTTTTCTTCTCGGACAAACCAGACCCAGCTCCCTCAGCCTGAGAAGTGCTCCAGACCCCAAATCAGCCCCATGCTCTGCTCTGGACCCGCTCCAGGTCTCCGTGGTCCCGACACAGCGTTCCAGATGTGCCATACCTGGGCAGGGCAGAGGGGCAGGATCACCCCCTGACCTGCTGGCACTGCTCTTCCCCCGGGATTCCATTGCCCCCCAGGACTCGCGGCTGGATCCCACAGCTCATACCTGAGCTCACACCTGTGTGTTCATCCTGTGTTTTCACACACACCTGCACAGTTCACACCTGAGTCCGCACATCTGCCCCGAGCGGCCCAAAAGCACCCGCGGCGCCAGTTTCCCCCCGGGACATTGCACAACATGCCCACTTCAAAGATGGCTTCGGCAGCGTCATCTGCCCCCGATAACGGACGGAAGCGAGTCCGGGCAGAAGCGAGTTTGGGCGGAAGTGGGTCCGTCCCGAATTGGGTCCCCCGCAGCCGGATGCGCAGGGCCTGGCGGCGCAGCGGGATGGAGGCCGGCGGCCACGGTGAGAGGGCGCGGGGCCGCGGAGGGTCCGGGGGAGCTCCGGGATCGCTCCCTGGCGGGGCAGAGCCCGCGGGGAGCCCTCGCTGACCCTGTGTCCCCCCTCACAGGGCAGGAGGCCGAGGCGGGCGGCCATGGCGGCCACAAGAAGAAGCACAAGAAGCACAAGAAAAAGCACAAGAAACGGCACCACCACGAGGCGGGGCCGCCGCCGGGTCCCGAACTGCCTCGGCAGCCCCGGCTGAGGCTCCGGATTAAGCTGGGAGGGCAGATCCTGGGCACCAAGAGGTGAGGAGGGAGCTGGGGCAGATCCTGGCAGCAAAACGTGGGAGGAGGAGGTGGGAGGCTGGGCCAGGGGTGTTTCCATGTGTCCCCCTAATCGGGACCCACCCCAGCCCGGCCTCAGCGGAGTCCCCAAACTCCTCTCTGTTCCTCTGCAGCGTCCCCACGTTCACGGTGGTCCCCGAAGGGGCGCACTCGCCATCCCCCTCCCCACTGCTGGGAGGGGACGAGGAGGAGCCCAGCGAGGGGGTCCCCATCGAGCAGTACCGGGCCTGGCTGGGTGAGCAGGGGGGCTCACGGGGGGCTGTGGGGAGGGCAGGGGAAGCTCTGAGGAGGAATGGGGGGGCTCAGAGCGAGGGCTGCATGGGGAGGGGGTGCTCTGGATTCCTCTTGTGACCCTCACCCCCCGTGACTTTTCCCATCCTGACCCCCCCAGATGAGGACAGCAACCTGGCCCCCTCCCCACTGCCCGACCTGGACCCCGAGAGCTGCTTCCCTCCCCGTGAGGAGGGGGAGGAGGAGGAAGAGGAGGAGGAGAAAGAAGAGGAGGAGGAAGAGCGGCGCTGGCTGGCAGCCCTCGAGAGGGGGGAGCTGGACGACAACGGCGACATCAAGAGGGAGGTGGACGAGTCCCTCCTGACGGCCCGGCAGGTATGGGGGGGCTGGGGGCAAGGCTGAGGGGGGCTGTGGGGACTGCAGAGCTGCTGTCACAGGTCTGGGGAGGGGCTGGGCAGGTTTGGAGACACTGGGATGGAGCTGGGGTGCTCAGGGAGTACCAAAACCAGATGAGCACTGGGGTGATGGGGACTGGGCAGCCTCATAGCCCCTGGGGCATGACTGAGGGGATCCCAGAACTGCCGTGGGGATGAGCTGGAACCCTTGGGGTGCCCTGGCGCTGGTGGAGAGGCAGTTTGGAGGCCTGTTTTGGGGGAGCTGTGTGGATCTCCCAGCCCACCCCGACACCTCTCCGTGCCCCCCACAGCGCGCGCTGCTGCACAAGCAGCAGAGCCAGCCCCTGCTGCAGCTGCCCATGGGCGCCAAGGCCAAGGAGGTGACGGAGGAGATGCGGGAGAAGCGGGAGGAGCGGGCGCGGCGCCGGCGGCTGCAGGCCGCCCGCAAGGCCGAGGAGAGCAAGAACCAAACCATCGAGCGCCTGACGCGCACGCACAAGGCCAAGGTCCGGGCCCTGCGCGAGCGCCGCGCCCGCCCCGCGCCCTGCCCCGTCGTGCACTACCGCAGCGCCGCCGACGGCGTCACCGTCTCCTTCCCCGCGGGGCTGCCGCTGCCGCTGCCCCCCGCCGCCGCCCCGCCCGTGCCCCCCGCCCAGCCCTGCGCCGTGCCCGGCTGCCCCAACCCCAAGCGCTACAGCTGCGCCCGCACCGGCCGCCCGCTCTGCAGCCTGGGCTGCTACCAGCGCAACCTGCAGCTGCTGCAGAGCGCGGGGTGAGCCCCCGAGAGGGATGCGGGGGCTGCGGATCCTTTGCTGTGGATACACCGGGCCTTATGGATGTAGGGAGTTCTAGAGGGGTCTGGGTTATCCACATGGACGCAGAGGGTGAGAAGAGGAACCTGTAGATCTCCAGTGTGGAGCTCCAGATCTTCCTCACAGACCCAGAAGGTCAGAACAGGGGGTTTCAAACCCTCTGCTGTGGACACAGAGGCTCTGGCCACTCCACATGAACACAAGGGACCAGAACAGCTGCAATTCCTCATGGATATGGTGAGCTCTGGCTCCTCCAAATGGATATGGACAGCCAGGATGTGGAGCTCCAGAGGGCTCCAGCCTCTCCACCATGAACACAGAGGGTTGGGGACCCCTGCAGGGACTGAGGGTGGTCCTGAGGGGATGAAGGATGTCGCGGAGCTGAATAAACGCTGTTGTTGAAGTAGCAGTGTGTGGGCCGGCTGGGATGGGGAGGCAGCCCGACCCCCCGGGAGCTCTGTGGTACAGCCCGACACCCCCCGGGAAGCACTATGGTACAGACCTCCCCCCCGGCAGTGCTGTGGAACAGTCCGATCCACCCCGAGTGCGTTATGGTCCGTCCCGCCATCGAGGGCGGGCGGGGCGCTCTCCGGCAGCGCCCATTGGCTGCGGCTCTGCCCAGGGGAGAGTGGCGGCGCTGATTGGTCGGACGCTTTGCCAATCAGACGGACCGAGGGCTGTCTGCTCGCCAATTGGCCGTGCTGAGCGGAGTGTCCGCCCCGGGGCGGAGCGGGGGGCCGCGCCCTTCGCCTATCTCGGGACTGGGCCGCCATTGGCGAGCGCTGCTGTCAGTCAGGGCCTGGGGGCGGTGCTCCACCTCCGGTTGGTTGCTGAGGCCGCCAATCACCGCGGGGGCGGGGCTCGGCTCCTTTGTCTCTGTTGTTGGGCGTGAGGCTCAGGCAGACGGCGGGCGATTGGCTGCAGCCCGGCGGCGGTGCCGGCGCCAATTGGCTGTCGGCTGCAAGGCTCCTGCTGATTGGTCGGCGGTGGCCGTGGGGGCGGGATTTCGGGCCGGGCGTGATGGCGGCGGCGACGGCCCCGGCCCGGGCGGCGGCGGCCGCGGGGGCCGCGATGGCGGCGGCGGCGGCGACGGGGCGGCGGCGGCTGCTGCGGGCGGCGGGGGCCGCGGCCGGGCGGGCGCGGGGCTGCGGCGGGCTTTAGGCGGCGGCGCCATGGAGCGGCCCGGGAGCGCCGAGGGGGCCTGGGCCGCGCTGCTGGGCCGGCAGCACCCGCAGGTACCGGGCGGGCCGGGGCGGGGGGACCGCGCGCGGGGCCGCGGTGACGGTGCGGCCGTGCCCGCAGGCCCGGGAGTTCTGCCCGGGGGTGAACAACCGGCCCTACGTGTGCGAGACCGGGCACTGCTGCGGGGAGAGCGGCTGCTGCACCTACTACTACGAGCTGTGGTGTGAGTTCGGGGGGATCCCGGGAGAACGGAGGGGACCGGGGATTCTGGGCGGGCTGATGGCTTCGGGAGGATCCGGGATTCCAGGGGCGTCCTGCGACTCGGGGAGGACAGGGACTGTGTGAGGGCTCCGTGTGAGTCCTGCGGGAACTGGGGTGGGGGACAGGGACTGAGCGCTCCGAGGACGATCGGGGGCTCTGTAGCGCTCCTGTGGCTCAGGGGGCTGCGGGCTCCGAGCTGCACTGGAGGCTCAGGAAGAGCTGGGACCGCGGGTTCTGGGAGGTTCTGGGGACTGCCGCCGGACCCCCGGTGGGAATGGGGGTTCTATGTGAGGGTGACCCCCCGCTCTGCGCCCCCGTTCCCGCAGGGTTCTGGCTGCTCTGGACCATCCTGATCCTGCTGAGCTGCTGCTGCGCGTTCCGGCACCGCCGGGCCAAGCTGCGCCTGCAGCAGCAGCAGCGGCAGCGTGAGATCAACCTCATCGCCTACCACGGTGCCTGCCAGTACCCCCCCTCCTCAGGGGACCTCCGTGAGTCAAAGGCTTCTGAATTTCCCCTGTACCCCCCAATCCCAGCCCCTCGTCCCCCACTATCTTCATAGGGGATTTCAGTCAGTCAGGACACCCTGTGCCATCCCACAATATCCTGGATCTCCTGTCCCTGCTCCAGCCCCTGCATCCCCCCCAACGCCACATCCCCACCCGTGCCCTGGGCTGCTGCTCTCCAGCTCCATCCCCCACATCCCCCACATCCCCCTGAGTCCCCCAGCTCTGCCCTGTGCCAACCTGCACCCTCCTCCTCCATCTGCATCCTTTTGGGGGCCGTTTCCCAGTGCCCCCCCCGTGTCCCCGGTGTCCCCCTAACCCCACCTCTTCCCCCCCAGGGCTGCTGGCCTCCTTCAAGCTCCCGGCGTATGAGGAAGTGGCGCAGCGCCCCGGGACGCCGCCGCCGCCCTACAGCCCCGGGAGCCCCTCACTGTCCCCCGGCTCCTCCGGGGGCTGCAGCTCCTGCTCCTGCGGCTGCTCCTGCGCCTCCTCCCCCAGCAGCTCCTCGCTCTCGGCACCGGGCACCGACGAGACGGACCCGGAGCCGGGTCCGGGCCCGGGGGGTGGCAGCACCGGCCGTGACGGTGGCTCCAGCAGCACCGGCACTGGTGCCAGCTGGGACCTGCCCCTGCCTGAGGAGCTGCAGGCCTGCAGGGACCCCCCCAAACAAGTCCCCCTGGACTTCTGTGAGGCTGAGGGCCGCCCCTGCTCCGACACCGAGGGGGGCGAGGGCGGCGGGGGCAGAGTGGTGCCAGGGGGCTGCCCCGGGCGGCACCGGCGGCTCACAGGGGATTCGGGCATTGAGGTGGGCCGTGGCCTAGAAGAGGAGGAGGGCGAGCCTGAGGGCTGTGGGGGACCAGGGGGTGGTGGGGGGCCTGGCTCACCTGTGCTGCCTGTCTGAGCCCCCCCCAGGACCCTCAGCTGGGGTCTGGACTCATCACGGAGCCTCTGGGGGCCCCTTGCACCGAAGTGACACCCATCCTACAGTGTGGTGGGGGACATGCTGGAGCCCCCTTCCCTCTGAACTGCTTCTGGGGCCTCCCCTGTGATCCCAATGCTGCTGCCTGGGGGGGCCCCATTGCCCGGGGGGTGCCTGACCATGGGGGTGGGTGGTCCTGGCACATTCTCTCACCATTAAAGAGATGTGGAAATACCATCGCCCCTTGTGATGGGTGTACTGGGCTGGGTGGCGACCCCTGACTCCACAGGGAAGGGGCAAAACGTCCCCGCTATGGCATGGGGGCATCACAGCAATACTGTGACACCAACATGGGTGGCGAGAGGCCACAGTCGTGGAGGTTTATTGCAGGGGAGACAGGGGGGCTCTGACACAGCCCCCCAACATCTCCCCTGGCCCTGAGCACTCCAGGCAGGCAGGGGGAACAGGGACCCTCCACATTAATAGTCCTCAGCCATGGCCAGCACGACGAGCGCGGACCAGCCGGCAAAGGGGTGACAGCCCTGCCCGGTGCCATCACTGTCCCGATAGTGCTCCCACAGGAAGCCGGTGGCCTCGTACTGCCGGAACACGTTGGCCACCAGGTTGTGGCGCAGCTCCCGGTAGAGCTGGGCCGCGCGCTCCCGGTGCGGCCCCGCCGCCCGCGCGTAGCCGTGCAGCGCCCGCAGCGCCAGGAAGTTGATGTTGATCCAGATGGAGCCGCGCCAGTACGGGGGGTCGTGCTCAGTGTTGCGGCGCAGGTACCAGGGGCTGTCACGGGCCAGCGAGCGCAGCCCGAAGGGCGTCCAGAGCTGCTTCTCACTGCGCATGGAGCCCAGCAGCGCCGGCAGCCGCGGGGAGTCCGCCCGGAGCAGCTGCAGCAGCAGCGGGAACAGGCTCACGTAGCCCAAAGCACCCACAAACCGCGGCCGCGGCGCCTCCCGCACCTCCCGCCGCAGCTGCGGGGCCGGCGGGGGCCTGCCGGGCACGGGGGCGGCGCGGTGCCAGCGCAGAGCCACGGCCGTGCTGTGGTTGCCAAAGTCAGCGAAGGTGCCCAGCTCGGGCGCCCAGTGCAGCCGGTCCAGCAAGTCGTTGTCGCTGAGGGCCGCGGCCATGTCGCGATAGGGCGCGAGGGGCTCGCCCAGGCGCTCGGCCAGCGCCGCCAGCACGCGGGCGCCCAGCGCCATCCAGCAGCGCAGGTCCAGGTGCCGCTCCTCTGCAGACGGGTGCGAGGCACGAGGGTAATCGTCCAGCCCCGACGACAGAGTCTTGGGGTTGAGGAAGCGCTCGAGGTCGGTGTCGCGGCCACGCCAGCGGAAGGTGAAGGGCTCGGGGCCGGCCTGGGTGCGGTTCAGCCACTCGAACCAGGCGCGGAGGCGCGGGAAGAGGCGGCGCAGGTAGGGCAGGGGCGCGTCGGGCAGCAGCCGCTCCAGCGCCAGCAGCAGCGTGGGAGGGTTCGCCGTCTCGCTGTGCTGCAGCACGAACTCAGGGGGCACCCGGGCCCGCGCCTCATCCCCCAGGATCTGCTCCCGTGGGATCCAGCCGTCAGCGTTGAGGAGGTCGAGCCAATGGGCGAGGATGTCGCGGGCCAGCGCGGGGTCCCAGCGGCCCAGCAGCAGCAGGTGGAAGCCCTCATCCCACAGAAAGCCACGTGGGAAGCAGGAGCGCGAGGGCACGGCCGTGAACAGCATGGACTCGATGCCGGGCACCGGCTCTTCCCGGCGCTCCGAGCGCATCAGGGAGCGGCCATGGAAGAAGCCGATCCCGCCCAGCATCTCGCTGAGCGCAGCCTGGGCGAAGCGGCGCTGGGGGAGGGACACCCCACGTGCCCCCAGCCCGAAGGTGTCCTCAAAGCGTTGCTCAAAGGTGGCCACGTGCCGGGCCAGCGCTGCGCTCAGTGCCGGCCCCGCCAGCCGCCCGCGCCGCGCCCCGGCCGCGCTGCCCGACTCCAGCGTCACCTCCAGCACCGCTGGCGGCTCCAGTGTCACCTGGTGCAGCAGCAGCTGCCCCCGTGGGCTCTCCCCAGGCAGCCCCCCAGTGCTGGACACCCCGAAATAGCGGCGGCGGGGTCGGCCCGGTGGGGAGAACACGGCGCTCTCACGCAGGCTCTGTCGGACCAGGTCGGTGAGACGGTGCAGCCCCGGCACCCCCGCGGCCAGGAAGTTGTAACTGTGGGGGACAGGAGAGTCAGGGACGTAGTGGGGACATGGAAAACAGGACAGATGGAGGGGACACAGAGGGTTTAGGGGCTGGAGCCCAGACGCTCACCTGGCATACTTGTGTCCCTCCCCGCCCTCCCCCGTGGGGGGCAGGAAGGTGAGGGTGAAGTCCCCGAGCTCCTCCGCCGTCCCTGCCACAGCCGCCAGCCGTGTCCCATTCTCCAGCACCGGCCGCAGCGTCCCCTGCCCATCTGTCGCCACGTAGAAGAAGAGGGACACGAGAGGGGCCGGGCCCTTGCCCTGTGGAGGAGGAAGACGAGGATGACAAAAGCTCCCCGGCATCCCAACCCCTCTCCCACTCTCGCCCCCTCACCTCCATCTTCACTGTGACCCGCCAGCTCCAATCGCCACCGTGGTCTCCCCCCGGCTGCTTCACGAACTCGGTTCTCAACACCAGCCCCTCATCGCGGATCTCCTGCACTCCGAAATTCTCCCCGTCGTGCATCAGCCACCCGTATCGCGACACGCCGTCGTTCTGATCGCTCGTGTGCCGCAAGTTGCCGCCGTGTTGGAGCCACATCAGTCCTGGAGGGGCGGGGAGGTGTCAGGGGCGGCTCTCGTGGTGGGAGCGGGGCCGGACGAGCCCCAGGGCGGGGCAGAGCCCCCCGCGCCCCTCACCGGTCACGACAGATCGCGGGCTCCGCGTCTTCATCCCGAAGTAGACGTGAGGCCGGTACGTGCCCCAAAAATAGGTGGGCGATGCGAGAGGCCCTGTGGAGCCCGGGGGAACGGCGGGGGGCGCGGGGTGGGGAGTGACGAGGCGGGAGACTTCGCTCCACCGGTTCCATTCGGCCACCGCCACCGCCAGACCCAGCGCCAGCGCTGCCGCCGCCGCTGTAAGCACCAGCACGGTCCGGACCCGCCCGGATCCTCGCGGTGTCTTTTGCTGTTGCCGCAGTTTCGGGTCGCGCTCCCGGAGCCGCTCCCGGGGCCGTTCCCGGGGTCCATCCCCGCCGCGCCGCCGCCGTTCGCCCGCCATCAGGGCTGTCGCGCTCGTGACGTCAGCGCCGCGCCACGTCTGCGGCGGCCGATTTCCGCGAGCGCCCCCTAGCGGGCGGGAGGAGCACGCGCAGGCTCGGTCCTCCCGGGGACCCCGCGAACCCCGACTGGCCCAGAGGTGTAAAAGTCGGTCCAAAGTTTCTCTGATCTGCCTCACGACCATCATCAGAGACTGAGGGCCCCACCCCAGGGCCCCACCGCTCACTCTGGACCTGAGTTCTGGCCTGGCCCAGGTGGATGCTTGCCCAGGACTGTCTGTAGCTGTGCCTGGTGCTGCCATGGCACGAGCAGGTGCTGCTTATAGCGCCCTGTTCCAGCACCTGCTTCATGGAGCAATGATCTCCGCATACAATAGTCCATAAATCTCCCCACCTTTTGGACAGAGGCCACTCACTTTGGAAAAGGACTATAAAAAGTGACTTTCTTAAAGAGGCTTTGAGATCTCTTTCTCCCCAAAGGATCGAAGACGCGTCCACCGTCGGACGACCACGAGGATGCGTCCCTTCTGTTGGTAGCTATTCCCCATCATTTCTCTCTCTCTCTCTCTCTCCCTTTTTACTTCATTTCCTTTACTTCTTTCTCTCTCTCGCTCTCTTCTATCGCAAAACTGAATTGTTGACATGCAATAAACCGCATTGCTGCTTTCTGCTGAACAAAACCTGAGTTTCTTGCTTTTGTCTTTTGCACCCTGGTGTCGAACGAACCATCACGACTCCCGCTCGGCTTGAGCGGATCGATCGTGACACGAGGGGACAATGACACAGCACAGTGTCCCTGACCGGCCCTGCCACCCAGTCCATGCTCCTCACATCCTGTTTGTTACATCTGTTAACCTCTCCAGGGACACCTAAAGGACCCCCAGCCTTCTCTAGTACTACCCTGGGACCCCAGCTATGCACCCGCAGTGTCCCCCAGCACCCCCAAAGGAATCCCACCCTGCACCCCCAGCCCCTCCAGGACCCCTTAGCTCCACCAGTCTCCCCACAAGTGTTCCATTTAGATTCTGCCCTCCAGGAACTGGTCCCAGTTGTAATCCCAGGATCACATCCCAGGGATACCCCAATATCCCACCCACAGACATAGCCACAGCCATGGTGTTGCCAGGTTTATTCCAGGTCAGCCCTCGGGGCTGTTGCCAACGCACGGCAGCCCTGGCACACGCCAGCGGCGAGCGCGGTGCAGCCGCAGGGACAGCCACTGCTGCTGGCTGCCCGGGAACGGGGACTCGGGACGGGACGGGAGATCGGCCTCTGGGGCCAGTGGGGGAGTCCCTGGGATTGGGCTTGACCCCTCCAGAGGGTCCAGGCCAGGGAGAGGGTCCATGGATGGTTCCAGGGGGTGGGCGCCTTCGTCTGAGCCTGGAAAGGGATGGATAGGCTGGTTTATCAGATATTGCTCCTGGTGGGGGTCCCTATCCCCATTCCTGTCCTCATTCCAATCCCATCCCCATCCTTGTCCGTCTCCCTGTCCACATTTATCCTTGTCCTAATCTCCCTGTCCCTATCCCACCCTGTCCCTATCCCACCCTGTCCCATCTCACCTCCACCCCATTTCATCCCAATCCCACTCCACCCCACCCCACCCCACCCCACGCCATGCCATGCCATGCCATGCCGTCCCATCCCACCCTACCCCATCCCCACCCCACCCCATCCCCACCCCATCCCATCCCATCCCATCCCACCCCACCCCACCCCACCCCACCCTATCCCATCCCATCCCATCCCCACCCCATTCCCGCCCTGCCCCGCTCTCACAGCAGCGCCGGAGGCCGCCCCAGCCCCGGGGGGGCCCCCCCAGCCCCCCGGGCTGCTGCAGGAGGCAGCGCACGGCCGTGTCCGTGTGCCGGAAGACGCAGAGGGCCCGCAGCGCCTGCCGGGCCTCGGGAGCCAGCCCGGAGCGCTCCGAGCACACCAGCTCCCGCACCGCCTCGAAGTCCCGCCGCAGCTGCAGGGCACCCTGCAGGCTGGGATAGGGGTCAGGGTTGGCATGGGACTCCTGGAATCCCCACCAGGACCCCACCAAAACCCCCTGGCACTGCCACCACGCTCTGGGACCACCACGGAGAGCATGGCACTGCCATCAGATCCCCAAGACTATCACTGGGACCCCCACAGAACCTCTGGCACTTGCACCAGGTCCCTTAGGATCCCTACTGGGACACTTGGCACCATCAGCGGGACCCCAACCTGCCACTGGGACCCCAGGAATTGCCTCTGGGACCCCAGGAAGTGCCACCGGGACCCCTGGCACTGCCCACCAGCTGTGGATGCCCATCCCCGGTACCTGAACTTGATCCGGCGGGTCAGGATGTGATCCATCCAGGCCTCCAGGAAGGCCGTGGTGACCCGTGCCAGGGTGGGCACCTGGGCATCGTAGGGCAGGGCCTGGGCCCCCTGCAGCACCTGCCCCAGCACCGCCTGCACCGCGGCCGCTGCGTACGCGCTGGGGGAGCTGGGCAGCTCTGGGGGACACAGGGACCCAGCTCAGAGACCCCCTAAAGCCCCCACACAATCACCCCACGTCCCCCCGGCCCCCACACCCACCGGTGCGTAGCCCGAGCCGCCAGTGCCGGCCCAGTGGCATCGTCTGGTCGAAGATCTCGGCCGAGAGCCGCTTGCAGCTGGTGGAGAACATCCAGAGCACGTCCCTGGAGAAGAGCTGGGACACAGGGAACATGGGATGACACAGGGTGACACAGGATGACACACAGGATGACACCAGGTGACACAGGCATCCTCGTGCTCAGGACCCCCCTCCCACAGTCCCATTGTACCTGGATGCTGTTGGCCATGTCACGGATCTGCCGGCACAGCTGAAGCTCCCACGGGGATCCCAGGCTGGGGAGTGGCTCAGAGGGGCTGTCTCCGTGAATGTCCCCTGGCTCTGGGAAGGTCTCACTCACCTGCAGCATCAGCTGCTCTGCCTCTGCCTTCAGCACCTGGAGGGGAGCAGGTGGAGTGAATCCAGCCCCGCTACGTCCCCCCAGACCCCTGTGCCCCCTGTGCCCCCGTACCTGCAGGTCTCCCTGGGTGAGCAGCAGGAACTGTGGCAGCGCCCAGGCCGCCAGGTACCGCCCAGCCCGGCCCGTCAGCCACGCGTGGGCGGCCGCCACCGCCGCCAGGCACCGGCCCAACACCTGCAGCCGCAGGCAGAGACCCCCGGGGGGGGCTGTGGGTAGGGGTCAGCACACAGAGGATCCCCAGACCCACCTCGCCCCCACCAGGACCCCTCTCACCGTGTGGGCGGGCAGGCAGCAGGCGCAGGCAGCGCAGGGCCAGCGCCAGGGCTGGGAAGAGGCACCGGAGCTGCTGGGCTGTGCGGCTGCACCCCGGCCCTGGGGGACCCCCTGGGGCCTCCAAGCACTTGTCTGACAGCCCTGAGCCCAGAGCACGGGTAAAATCTGGAGGACAAATAGTCAGAAAGCCGCAACATCCTCTACTTCCACTCCACACCCCATACCCCATATCCAACACTTTATAGCATACCCCACTCCCTCACCCCATATCCACCAAGTGCCCCCCACCTTGTATCCCAAACCCCACACCCTGTACCCCTCCCTGTGCTCCCCCTGCCCCCCATACCCGTGTCCCAGCTGCAGAGGACGCTCCGGCACAGCAGGCGCAGGCAGAGCCCCCCCAGCTCCTCCCGGCACTCAGGGGGCACACGGGCTGTGGAGACACAGTGGGGGTCAGAGCAGGGCAGGGACACCCTGAGGGAGCCCCCACACCCCCTGTGCCCCCACATACCAACAGCGAGCGCACGGCTCAGCTCCCACGCCGCGGTGACGGTGGCACTGGGGGTGGCAGGAGGGGTGCCCAGGCTGTCCCCCAGCACAGCCCCCGCGGCCTCCCAGAGCAGCAGGCGGTAGCGGGCACTCAGCGCAGCAGCTGCGGGGCCACGGGCAGCGTCCAGCCACCGCACGGCCTTCCAGCCCCCTGCGCTGCCCGGCCGCAGCCCCGCGGGCTCGGGGCTCTCCGACAGCACCGGCTGCCACAGGCTGTCGGCTGAGGCCACCAGCGCCCCAAAAACGTGTCCCATCAGCTCCTCGTCCTCCTGGCACAGCGCCTGCAGCTCAGCCACCAGCGCTGGCGGCACCTCCGCTCCGGAACGTTCTCTGTCCGTCCCCACGCCCTTCTCCACCGCGTCGTGCCCTGGTGGCCACGGCACCATCACGTCCTCCCAGCAGACACGTCCATCCCTGATGATCCCATTCTGGGGCCACAGGAGGGGCTGGAGCCTCTGGGCCACGGCCCGGCCACGCTCGGCCGCCAGCAGCCGCAGCACCCCGCCCACCGTGAAGGCACCGGGGGCCTTCCCCTCGGGGCCCAGCTCCTCCGCCAGCCCCTGCACCACGCGGTTGTAGATCTCCAGCCCCTGGAAGAGGTCAGCCAGGCACTCAGAGGCTGGTGTGGGCGCGCCGGGGCGGCCGAGCTCCCGCAGCCGTCCCTCGATGTGTCGCCCGGCCAGGCGCGCGGCCATCAGGGCGGGCAGCAGCAGCGCCCACCGCATGTGCAGCACGGCCCGGCCCCGGCGCCGCGGCAGCGCCCGCAGCCACGCGTCCGTCCGCAGGCGCCGCAGCAGCGCGGCCCAGTGCCCCGCGTGCGCCCGCAGCTCCTGGCACAGCTCCCGCAGCGCCGCCTCACCGGGCTCCCCGGGCTCCGGCAGCGCCAGCAGCCGCCGCAGGAAGCCGGAGGAGGCCTTGAGGCGTCGGGTGAAGTCGCGGGCCAGGCGCAGCTGGTGGCGGTGCTGCAGCAGCGCGTGCAGGGCCGCTCCCCGCTCCGCCACGCGCCGCCGCACCGCGTCCTCGGAAAAGTCACCGGCGCCGCCGGGATGGGGCCGCACGTAGCCCAGGAAAGTCTCGGTGCGAGGGTCCTCCCAGACGCAGAGGCAGCGGCGCAGCCCTGAGAAGCTTTGCTCCAGCGGGACCACCATGGACGCTGCTTCGTCCTCGTCCTCATCGTCGTCTTCGTCGCTGTCGCCGCGCCGGGATGACCGCGGGGACAGCAGGCGCCGCAGCCCCGGGGTGACGCTGCGCAGCATGGCCTCTGCCCGCTGCAGGGAACGTGCCAGGGGTCCCCTCGACCCTCCTGGGGGGCACGGGACCCTCAGGATGGGGCAGGGATCACTGGGGGATACCCAGTGTGCCGAATCTCGGTGCAGAGCAGCACCTGCCCACATTACTCCATCACTGCCCCACTGCCACCCTAACCCTGAGACCCCCAGGACCCGGTAACATTCCCCACAAGTCCCCCTAGGACCCCTCAGTCCCATTACATGCCATGAATGCCCCCCTCCCAAAGACCCTGGACCCCACTAGTATCCTCCACACTCCCCCCAGGACCACGCAATCCACCAAGATCCCCGCAGCCCCCCAGATCACCACATCCCGTTACGGTCCCCGCAGCCCCCGGGGGTCTCACCGGGCTCGGGGGGCTCTCCGCGGGCAGCCCCATCGCCCGGTCCTGGTCGGGCCGTCAGCAACAGCAGGATGAGGCCGCCCAGGCCGACATCGCCCACCTGGAGGGGGCACAGGGGCCTTAGGACCCCCGGGCCAGGGCGACGGGCGGGGCCACGCGTGACCCCGCCCATTACCGCACTAACCACGCCCCTCCCGAAGCACCACGCCCCTATGCCCGCCCCCGCTGACTCCCGCTGTGACCACGCCCCCGGCCAGAGCTCGCCACGTTTGGCCACACCCCCGCCCCGCCCCCTGGCCGTTGCCATGGAGACCCAGCACTGCTTGGGCCCGGTGCCCACCCTCCCACCCCGTTACCGGCCCGGCCCCGCCGCTGCCCCGCCAGGCGTGTCCGAGCCCCCTTTGCCCCGAGCGGCCTTACCTGCAGGCACAGCTCCCCGCCGCGCCGCTCAGCGCCGCCGGCGTCCATGCCGGGCCATGCCGGGGGCGGGGGCAGCAAAGAGGCTTAGGCCGCGCCCCCGCTAATCCCGGGGGCTGTGCCAAACTGGCCGCCAGGAGGGGCTCGGCGTGCGGGGCGGGAGGAGCGCCCGGCCCTGGAGCAGGCGGGGACGGCGGGAGATTATGTGGAGCCGTAATTCCGCTTGTTCCGGGCCCTGCGGGCCACCGTCCTGCCCTCATCCAACATGGCGGCAGGGCGGCCTCAGCCCGCGCCGTGACGTTGTTCCGGTAGGCCCGTGATGCAATTCTGAGGCGCGGCGGCGGCTGTTTGTGGCGATAAGGGGTTCGGGCGGGACGGGGGAGCGGGACGGGCCCGGACTGGGCGGCTGCGGCTTCGGGCCTGCCCCCGCTGCCTGCCCCTGGGGCTGCACGCTCGGCCCCGCTGGCTGGAGCGGCGGTACGGGCCTTGGCGGGGCCGGCGGGGCGCGGGGTGGGAGCCCGGTTTCGGTTCCGCCTCCTCCAGCTTGTGGCTGTTTGTGCTTCCCTCAGCGCCCTTCTGCCCCCAGCACCGTATGTCCAGCTTCGCCGATTTCCCGTTGCCGTCGCAGGGCCCGTCCCAGACGGTGATCAAGTGCAAATCGGGGGAGGTGTGTCTGCTTTGGGACGACGGTGAGTGGGGCGGGGGCTGCTCGTGCTCGGGAGTTGCCAGGGAAGGGGGAACGGGACGGGATCCGGTGCCTGGCACTGCTCCTCACACACCCCGCTCTCCTGCCAGGCCCCAGGGTGGATTATTACCAGCTGGGGTATGACGATGACGATGACGACGGCAATGACGATTACGATTACGATGACGATGAGGATGTGTTCAGCGGATTGCAGTTC